>NW_020524279.1:0-286936 GCF_003368295.1 Carassius auratus
AAAAGACTCTTGGACCAAAAATTCTAAACCCAACAGGAAGTCGGTTATTTTTAATTTTATGAGCAAATTTTGTGTCATTTTTGTTCAAATTTCCATGCGTTGTATTTTAATACGAACTCATCCTAGAGATTTATTCAGATAAACACCAAAAATTTGGTATGCCTCATCTAAAGGCCTTTGCAATGTTAAATTGCGAAGATTTTGAGTTTTCGTTAATGGGCGTGTCCGTGGCGGCCTGGCGAATTTCGATGATTCGCCATGAAAAATGAAGTTTCTATAACTCAGACATACAATGTCCAATCTGCCCCAAACTTCACATGGTTGATAAGACTCTGGAACTGAACAGATTGACATGCCATATCAGTTATAGTCATAGCGCCACCTATTGGCCAACAGGAAGTGTCATATTTTATGCTCCGAAGAACTACTCCTAGAAATTTTATGACATCAATGTCTTTTTGTGGTCAGTCTAATCTAAAGGCCTGTGCAATGTTAACTTTTGGAGATCTTGAGTTTTTGTTAAAGGGCGTTTCCATGGCGCCATGACAAAATTTGATGTCTTGCCACAGCAAGAGAAAGTTTGTTGTAACTCAAGCATAAAATGTTCAATCTTCCCCAAACTTCACATGTTTGATAAGAGTCCTGGCCTGAACACATCTGAA
Source organism: Carassius auratus (assembly GCF_003368295.1). Lineage (NCBI taxonomy): Eukaryota > Metazoa > Chordata > Actinopteri > Cypriniformes > Cyprinidae > Carassius > Carassius auratus. Next base: position 663 of record NW_020524279.1, read on the forward strand.
GGCCAATAATCCATTATAATGATAGCGCCACCTGCTGGCAAACGGTAAGATTGCACATATATGGGATACTTACTTTGATATATTCACTTATATTAGGACATTAAATGCGATATTTCTCAACGTTCACCTTTTTACTAAAGCCACAGACGATGGCGGTGAGCCCGGGTGCGAGGGCCGTTCATCGCTGCTTGCAGCTTTAATTAGGGCTCAAGCCCGAAGGGGCGAAGAGCCCTATTGTTCTTCTAAGGATTATTCTTATTCTTATTATTTTTTATTTTTTATTAAACCTTCCGGGGGTTTTTTGGGGGCCTTAACATGCTCAAAAACTCTTGAAAATTGGCACACACATTGGAATCTGCGGCCAACAGGACGCCACAGAGACTGGGACCGGGCGTGGCACAGGGGCTCTACAGCGCCCCCTGGAACACAGTCAGAAATCTTGAACCATAGCTCACACACACTTGCATATATTTATATGAAACTCAGTACACTTATAGATCTCATTGAGCCGAACAACTTTACACTTTATGTCATAGGCTCCGCCCAACAGGAAGTCAGCTATTCAGGGCTGTTTAAAAAAGCATGCTCTGGAATTTGAAATACTCCTCTGAGGTTTCAACCCGTTAGCCACGAAACTCGGTGAACATGATCTCAAGACATTGAGGATGAAAAATTGCGAGGGGATTTTTGATATCTCGAACGGTTTGCCCGTGGCGAGGCGTGGAACTTATGGCGAGAAATGAGAAACAGGAAATGTCTAATAACATCCACATACATTTCCTGAATTTGATCAAACTTCATGGTTTGTTCGTTGTAATGATACCGATCGTATATATGTGACTATTAAGAGTCAACGTTTATAGCGCCACCAACTGGCAGCAGGAAGTGTGTCATTTTCCAAATGTTTTGAATTCAGCATCTTATTTTTACTCGATTTACTTAAAACTTCATCAGAATAATGACAAAACACGGCCGATGTAAATCTGTTGTGGGGATATTGATATCTGATATAGTGTTGCCATGGCAACTTGTCAAACTTGAATATTCTGTTATGGTGAGTTTGAGGCAGATAACAACCTCAGATTTACATGAAACTCAAAACACATATCAGTATTAGTGATAGCTAGACAATGGCAAAAGCTTTTAAAAGGGTGTGAATGAGGCACTCTATAGCGCCACCTTTTGTCAAAAGTGAGGGGGTTAGTTTTAGCTACAGACACCAAACTCGGTACATAAATTGTTCTTATCAAGACGGACAACTTTCTAATTCACAGTCATCAGCTACGATCAGGTGCAATTACCGGACTTTTACTTTCACTTTTAAATCGGTTAAAAATACAAATAAATACTTAGATTTAATTCACACTGACAAGCTAAACCAACATATCTGATTATTACCGGTTCAGGGCTCATGGATAAATTATTTCTGGCCAGAGATACGTGAGAAATAGGAGAGATGAATCACCGCTGTGATCACGAGCGTCTGGAGTAAAGAGCTCAGAATAACGAATTTATTCCTGTTTTAAAGCTTTTAAAAATAAATTATTACCACAAATGCACACAATAAACCCATTGTAACACAAACAAGAGCTAAATGCAGGTGTTTGTGACCCGTTTAAGTGTGAAAGACTATTTGAAAGCGCGACTGGCAGAATAACATATCTCTTGAGCTGCAGGATTCTGGCTTTCGTCGTACGAACGAACACATCACGGACAAGATTATTTCAAAACACATAATAGCTTGGCGAATATAAACGAAAACAGCCACGTGAACATAAATTGTTGAGAAATAAATGTGAAGTGGATCTACTGGATTTTAATATTAAGTGACCGCATATACCAGCTGCTTCTGTCTTCAATTTTAATCTATATAAAAAATGAAACTCATTCATCTTGGCTGCTTTTTTTAATGTGTGTACGTATTTATTTATTTATTATTTTGCTCTAACAAGAATTAATCTATATTTAATTAAATCAATTACATTTTATTTCACATTTGATTTGTCCATTTCTGCATCTAAACTCCTAAAAACCTAAAACATGCTCTATTATACTATTGTTAGCAATTTCTTTATCGTCCAATTTATCTGGTGTACACACTTTTATTTTCATAATAAACTTGTTTGTTAGATTATACACAGTTACAGTGGTCTATAATAAATATTGACAGGTTTTATTCAAGCTGTTTAGAATGATTGCAGTAGGCTAATTTTTTGAAATGTAAATCAAAAAAAAAAAAAAGAAAAATTAATAAATAAATAAAAAACATTGGAAAACAATAACTGTTGTACATTTTTATACATTTTGTATAATTTCATAGTTTATGCATTATAGTTATAAAAACAAATAAATTTAGCCACTCACATAGAAATCTTATAGGCCTTATCCTTTTCTGACAGTTTTAGGGATTTTTAAAAATCCTAAAAAACCTTATTTGTGCTGCAAATAATAATTTCAAACTCAAAAGTAAATATTCAGTTCATGCTTTATAAAGCCTTGTCCCAATATTAATAGTCAGTAGTGAGCAGTTTATAAATACAGCTATAAAAAGCTTGTTCTTGGTTTATAAGCACATTTATTAAAAAGGAGAGTAAAGGGTCAGTTATCTTCCTATGAAAAATAAAAAAATAAAAATAAACAAACAACAACACAGATTGATACAGAACTCAGAAATTTTATTGTGGATTTATGATAAAATCAGCCTGTAAATGAATTCATACTCCTCCAAGAAGACACAAGTAGTTCACACCAAACTTTTTTAACATGAAGCTAATATACTGAAGATGTTAAATTGCGAATGGGTTTAGGATACCTTAAATGGTGTGGCCATAGCGATTTATTAAAGTAACATAAAAAAAATACAATAGTTATTTTACTATATCTTTAAAATTTTTCATTCCAACTCTTCATAATTTTTTATATACGTAGAAGTCATCATTTGAAGGAAGCACAGTAAGTTTCATAGCTTTATCATTTTCAAGAGCCAGCATAAAATTAAAACTATCATAACTTATAAATCAAGCTTGCAATTCTTAGTACCAATAATGGCCACCAGATGGAGCTATAGGATTACTTTTAAATAATTATTGTAAAACAAGTATGATTTAAATCATTTATAGAAATCTTTCAAAGAAAAATAATATGTATTTATGTATTTTACTGATAAAATGACCCTCACTTAATTAGAATAACAAGCTGAAGTATTGTGAACTGTATATTAAGAATAATTCTTTATAAGCTTTATGGACAGATACGTTTTGAGTGACTCTTGAAGGTTCAGCACCACATCCTCTTTTACCAATGTTTAAAGAATTTATCTTACAGAACAGGTGCGAATGAATTTTGGATAGCTTGAATGGTTTTGTCGTGGTGATTTTTTGAAATAACAGTAAAAAAGTAACCAGTAAATGTCTTTTATTTTTTTAAAGTGCAGCTTCTAAACCCTTCAAAAAAATGTACACATAGAATACAAGTCATTCTGAGGAAATATGCATAGTTTCATGACTATACAACATTATATGGATGATAGAAAATTAAAAAACTATCATACATCTGATGTCACTCTGTCCCTCTGTCACTGTGGTTAATGTGTGTGTGTGTGTGTGTGTGTGTGTGTGTGTGTGTGTGTGTGTGTGTGTGTGTGTGTGTGTGTGTGTTTGTGTGTGTGTTAAGTGAATTAGGTGTGAAACTATCAGGGAGCATTTAGTCTCCAGCGCCAACATTTTACAGAACTGCCACTTTCCTGGAGTCTCAGAATTACAATGTGTCAGGTTCTGAGAGATCTAAGATTCCAAAAAATTATTTAATTAGAATACCATGAAGTATTGTGAAATACTATATATTAAGACTTTATATATATAGGCTTAATGAACAGATTAGAGTGACTCGTGAAGGACCAGCACCACCTCCTCTTGTCCGATGGTTTGAGGAATATATCTTCCAGAATCCGGGATTAAGATTTAGGAGCTCATTTTTATTCCACCTCCTTTCCTGAAAGTCTGTCTTGCAGAATTGACTAAAAATGTATCTTCACATTAATTCCTAATTATTTTGCAATTCTTTTGTCAGTTCTTCTTGACCTGTTTTTCTCTTCCAGCTTTCCTGGACTATTGTATAGCACTCATAAATGATTAAATAAAAAATAATGGTAGTTATTAAGATTGATATGGTTTGGAATTGGTAAAATGTGCTTGGAAAAAAATCACAATAAAACAATGTTTTAATGTTTAAGTTTGGAATATTAACTGACATGAATGAATGCTATATAAATATTGTTCATGTTAACACAATGTTTATAAATGGAATCTTATTGTAAAGTGTTACTAAAGTTATATATATATATATATATATATATATATATATATATATATATATATATATATATATATATTGTTCTGTGAATGTGATTTTAAAGTCTAGATGATTCGGATTAGCCCTTTAACTGCCATATCCTTTAAAACCTCACTGCCAGAGGGATATTTTAAATGCATGTGCCCGTTGGGCACAGTTTACCTGATGCCACCGGGGTGGCGATGGCATTGGTGGCTTGAGCCCGCCATCGCTGCTTGCAGCTATATTTCTTCTTCTTCTTCTTCTTCTTCTTCTTCTTCTTCTTCTTCTTCTTCTCCCGAATGAATCGCATTTTTGAGGGCTTTAACATGCTCAAAAAGTCATGAAACTTTGCACACGCATCAAACCTGGTGAAAATTTTCGTCTGATATAGGATTCAGAAGAGGGTGTGGCAAAATGGCTCGACAGCGCCACCTATACCAAGAAAATCAACAGCCTTCCAGCTATGTTTCACGTACATGCACGAAAATTGGCACACATATGTAACACACCAATACCTACAAAAAAGACTCTTGGAGCTAAATTCTAAACCCAACAGGAAGTCGGTTATTTTTAATATTTTGAGCATATTTTGTGTAATTTTGGTCATTTCCATGTGTTGTATTTTAACGAACTCCTCCTAGAGAGTTCTTCAAATCAACACCAAATTTGGTATGCCTAATCTGAAGGCCTTTGCGATGTTAAATTGCGAAGATCTTGAGTTTTCGTTGAAGGGCGTGTCCGTGGCAGCCTGGCGAATTTCGATGATTCGCCATGAAAAATGAAGTTGCTATAACTCACACATACAATGTCCAATCTGCCCCAAACTTCACATGTTTGATGAGACTCCGAACCTGAACAGATTGACATGCCCATATTCAGTTATATTCATAGCGCCACCTATTGGCAACAGGAAGTGACATACTTTACGCTGCGACGAACTACTCCTAGAAGTTTTATGACAGCAATGTGGTCAAGTTTTTGTGGTCAGTCTAATCTAAAGGCCTGTGCAATGTTCAGTTGTGAAGATCTTGAGTTTTCGTTAAAAGGCTTGTTCATGGCGCCGCGACGAAGTTCGATGTCTCGCCATGGGAATAAAAGATGTTATAAATCAGGCATAAAATGTCCGATCTTCCCCAAACTTCACATGTGTGATAAGAGTCCTGGCCTGAACAGATCTGCAGGCCAATATTCCACCGGGTGTGGCAGAATGGCTCGATAGCGCCACCTATACACTTTCAACGGAGTGCGCCTCGAGCTATGTTTCACGTACATGTACAAAAATTGGTACACACATGTAACACTCCAATACCTACAAAAAAGTCTCTTGGTACGAAATCCGGATCCCAACAGGAAGTCGGTTATTTTGAATTTTCCCTTCAAAATTGGTGTTGTTTTTGCCATTTTCAGGGGTTGTACTTTAACGAACTCCTCCTAGAGATTTATTCAGATCAACACCAAACTTGGTCAGTGTAATCTAAAGCCCTTTGCGATAATAAATTGCGAAGGACTTGAGGTTTCGTTAAAGGGCGGGTCCATGGCGGCCTGACAAATTTCGATGTTTCGCCATGAAAAAGGAAGTTGCTGTAACTCAGACATACAATGTCCAATCTGCCCCAAACTTCACATGTTGGATAAGACTCTTGACCTGAACAGATTTACATGCCAATATTCAGTTATAGTCATAGCGCCACCTATTGGCAACAGGAAGTGACATATTTTACACGGTGAGAGACTATTTCTAGAAATTTTATGACATCAATGTCTTTTTTGTGGTCAGTCTAATCTAAAGACCTGTGTGATGTTTAGTTGTGAAGATCTTGAGTTTTTGTTAAAAGGCGTGTCCATGGCGCCGTGACGAAGTTCGATGTCTCGCCATGGGAATAAAAGATTTTATAACTCAGGCATAAAATGTCCGATCTTGACCAAACATCACATGTGTGATAAGGGTCCTGGCCTAAACAGATCTGAAGGCCAATATTCCATCAAGTGTGGCAAAATGGCTCGATAGCGCCACCTATACACTTTCAACGGAGTGCGTATACACTTTAAACGGAGTGCGCCTCGAGCTATGTTTCACGTACATGAACAAAAATCGGTACACACATGTAACACCAATATCTATGAAAAAGTCTCTTGGTACGAAATCCGAATCCCAACAGGAAGTCAGTTATTTAGAATTTTCTCTGCAAAATTGGCGTTGTTTTTGCCATTTTCAGGGGTTGTACTTTAACGAACTCCTCCTAGAGATTTATTCAGATCAACACCAAACTTGGTCATTTAAATCTTAAGGCCTTTGCGATGTTAAATTGCGAAGATCTTGAGGTTTCGTTAAAGGGCGTGTCCATGGCGGCCCGACAAATTTCGATGTTTCGCCATGAAAAAGGAAGTTGCTGTAACTCAGACTTACAATGTCCAATCTGCCCCAAACTTCACATGTTAGATAAGACTTCTGCCCTTAACAGATCTACATGCCCATATTCAGTTATAGTCATAGCACCACCTGCTGGCAACAGGAAGTGACATGTTTTACGCTGCGACAAACTACTCCTAGAAATCTTTTGACATTAATGTATTTTTTGTGGTCAGTATAATCTAAAGGTCTGTGCAATGTTAAATTGTGGAGATCTTCAGTTTTTGTTAAAGGGCGTGTCCATAACGCCAAGACAAAATTTGATGTTTCGCCACAGCAAGAGAAGTTGTTGTAACTCAGGCATAAAATGTTCAATCTTCCCCAAACTTCAAATGTTCGATAAGAGTCCTGTCCTGAACACATCTGAAGGCCAATAGTCCATTATAATGATAGCGCCACCTGCTGGCAACACAAAGATTGGCACATATATGGAATAAACTTTGATATATTCTACTTATATTTATGAGTTTAAATGCATATTTCTCACCGTTCACCTATTTACTAAAGCCACTCACTGCCGGTGAGCCCGGGTGCGAGGGCCCGTTCATCGGTGCTTGCAGCTTTAATTTCATATATTATGCCTATATTTTTATTTATTTGTTAAAATTCCTTTAATAAAACAACATGCATTTTTGTTATTCGTTACATGTCTTTTTGTTTTGACATAACTTCTTGGGAAAAAGACATTTGTCTGTAAACTGATTAAGAAATTGTTGCATGTTTAAACGTGAAGCACTGTATAATTCCGTTCACATTATTTTTACCTAATTAGCCTAAAACAAGAAATGAATAAATTAAACCTGCACGATTTAGCTAAATCTTTGAAACTCTAAAGTCTGGACTGATTAAGAAAACGTCCCCATGGTTAAACTCAAGTTCTCTCATTATAATCAACAAAATACAATGTAAAAAAGAGCTTTATTAACTGACAACTTAAGTGATTTTAAAGGCAGCCTTCGATAGCATATGGCCAAAAAAAAAAAATAATAATAAGATTTATGATTTAAACCGACTTTAAAAATCAATATTCAAATAACAAAGAAAGTTTTCAAAACAAGTTTTAATATAGTTATAAATTTATAACTGAGACAAGATGATAAAAAAACCAATGTTATTACCTTAATGCTGGAAAGACTTTTATTTTATTACTATTATTTATTTATTTGTTTATACTAGCCCATCATGCATCTAACCATCCACTCGGCGTTAAGAGCTGTTCGGATTTAAACTAGAAGCTCCGCAGTGAGTCAGTGTCATGGACGGAGGACAGAGCAAGTGGAAATATATTTTCTAGTCTATATTTCCATCTCATTATGCCGCTGGTTTAGTTTTTTTTTTTTTCTTATATAACTTATTTGTAAATAAAGCAGACACTGTCTGTGTCTACACCGGACGCGAGAGTTGTCATCTGTGCCCGCTGCGCTAAAAGTGTATCTAAACTTGATGACATCACACTATAGTGTCAAATCATCTGAACACAGTATCAGTACATTTTGTCATAAACAGAACGAGCATCAGTTCACTGATGGGGATCGTGTCCAGTGTGTCCATCACTGGGTTCTGTTGTCTTTTGTCAGATCACGCCACTCGTGTCCGGTCTAGACCTGGCGTGCATTTTTAATTGGTTATGTTACAGCCCTGCTTGTTTTTAATGTTTTTATTAAATATCTGTATTGACTGCATGGTCATATCATCATATTATTTACGGTAGAGCTGTAGTCAAGTCCGGCTTTGTCGAGTCCAAGTCAAGTCCAAGTCCAGGACTAGTCGAGACCGAGTCAAGACCGAGTCCAAAGAGGTTCGAGTCCAAGTCAAGTCCAAGTCCAAAAGTTTCGAGTCCAAGTCCAAGACCGAGTCCAAATGAAAGAAAAAAGGGTCCTCTTTAAGACCACATACTTAACTACTGATAATGTTTGTGATGCGAGAGAAAGCATATCTCCTATTCTAAGAAAATCATTTTACATTATTATTTGTAATGATCAAAAAGCATGTGCAAAGTAACAACTCTGTAGGACAGGGGTCTCCAAACTACATCCTGGATGGCCAATGTCCTGAAAAGTTTAGCTCCAACTGGCCTTAAAACACCTGGAAGATTAGTGTGTCTAGTAAGAGCTTGATTAGGTTCAAGTGTGTATAATTAGGGTTAAAGCTAACAGGGGTGTTAAACAAGATCCTGGGCCCTATGCATAGGCAGTCCTGATGGGCCCCCATGGCCCCCACCCATGAAAATATCCAGGTAAAAAATATATATTTCAGATTCATACTTTTCAAGGGCCCTCTCTTCCTTTGGGGCCTTGCTAATGAGTACTGGTTTTACCCCCAGTCCGACCCTGGGAGCTAAACTTGGATAAACAAACAAAGTTTGGAACTGTAAGGTCAAATAATTTTTATGTACTTTATTTTTTGTTGACATTATATCTGTGGTCAAAAATGTATATGACAGATGCCTTGGCACAGTGCACAGACACACGCAATGACAAATCCGCGCAGCAAGGCTAGAATGGATACGTTTGGCTCTACTGGCCATGCGCACATAAATACAGCGAAATTTTTTTGTCCTACTGTGCTAGTGCTTGCATAGACTAGTCGAGCTCTGTCGGAAACAATCGACTACTCCAGCATGCATTAACCATAATGCATACAAAGTGTTTGCAAGTACGACGTGAATTTTAGAATTACAATATTGCGTGGAGCTGTTACTATATGACCTTATCTATGTTGCATGTAAAAATAAAACATGTAATGTAATAATTAGGGTTGTGCCTGAAGCCGAATACCTTATTCGGAATGGCAAGGATAATTGCTTAAAAAAACGAATAACGCTCAAGGAATAATTCTGCCTGAATATTCGGCTGAAGCTGACAGAGTCTGGTGTTTGCTAGATAACAGGTGAGCCAGGGAATCAGCGCCAGAAGTGAATGAATGTAAACTTTATGAGTGAAAAGAGCGCAAATCAAACACCGCATTGTTGTCGCCTCTCTGTGCATCTCTCAGAAATCAGAGCGTTGCAAGAGTAATTTTACCTATAATAATACATCATAGCTACACGTTATATTATTTGTATATATTTAAAAGGCAAATATTGAAAGCTTAGGCTACCATGATACGAATGAATGGAATAAGCACAGCGCGCTCGCCAATCAAACAGCCGCGCTGCGCGTCTCAGTCTCTCAAAAACCAAATCAGTTCTCTCTCAAGAGTAGGCTAATAATCAGCTTCGATACGGATACATTGTCTACTTGTCCTACATGTTTGCATATTTACCTTTTGCTGGTTTGCGTGGAACACACACATCTGTTTAGTGAAGTTCATTAACATTAAGACTCGCTTAAAGTGTTCTGCGTAATGAAAATGTGTGCATTGAATGGATTCAGTCGTGTTCAAATGATCACTAAACGTTTGTCATGACATCTCTCTGCTTGCATGATAAATATTATTTTAGAAATTAATAATTATTTCAGTTTAACACGACATACTTGTTCAGTGATAACTACGAAAAAATATATAAAAAGTCATAATAGTCTTATCAAGTAACTGTACGATGTTGTATCCGAATGCAGATAGGAAAAATTTTGTGATTGTTACAGGTACAAATACTGGCTTTTACATGAAAATGTAAATATGTAATGTCATATATATTTTAAAGTTTTTAAAATGTACATATGTAATTGTTGCATAAGGCTATGCATTAATACGCGTTTATTGATAAAAAAAAAAAAAGGCTATCTAGGTGTAGACGTAAATCAAACACAATCTAACAAGTAGAAAATTAACTTAGAAACATCTAAACTTTTCAGGTCGCAGTAAGTGCACCACTGGTCATGCACATCCTTTCCCGGAACAATACTGAAAGCTAAGGCAAGATGGAGAAACAGATGATCATAGTTGTACAAGGATAGCCATTTTTTAAATGAATCTATTAGCAGAGCTAATGCAAGTGATTTTAAGTGCTGGAATTCCATTTATTCTTTGCTGAAACTTCTGCGTCATCATGGAGAGCGGGTCATGGTTGCCCAGCAACAGCAGACGCCACTGGAGCGCGAGCGCAGATTACAGAGTGCTTTGGAAATAAGGAGAGTGGCGCGCCTAGCGTTTTCCACACGTTTTCAGTCGCGACATCGTGCAAATGTGGTTTTGTTTTGAGGGAGAAATTTTTTATTTTATTTTTTTGCTGGACTCGGTCGAGACCAACTAGAAGACTTGGCGAGTCCAATGGCCAAGTCCGAGACAAGTCCGAGTGCAAATGCAACGAGTCCGAGACAAGTCCGAGACGACAGAAAAATGTCTCGAGTCCGGACTCGAGTCCAAGACCGGACTCGAGTACTACAGCCCTAATTTACGGCAGCAGAGTCTGGGAGAGTAGTTAGAGCAGCAACAACTTCCTTCCGCGCTCAAAGTATCAGCTCCGCGTGCACTGATACTAGAAACACCGCTCCGCCTTCACTCCATGCATTAAGTATTTCATTATGTTTGAAATGTTATGTTCATAACGTAGCCTATAAAATAATAATAATAAAAAAAAAATAACAGGAGAGTTTCAAAGTGATTTTCCCTATCACATGCCAAACTAATAACATTGTAAGCATTAAATCTTTAATTGCTGCTTTCTGCTGTGCAAATTTTGTTTGTGAGGAAAATAACAGTACATTTTTGTCAGTTATTTTATCTAAACAGATTAATTTCTTCAATATTTCAAAATCAAATAGCCTACTGATAATGTAGTAGCACTGTAAGATTACATTTGTTTGAATGCATTTTTGCTAAAGCGACTGCGTGTGAATGTGCTGTATCTGTTTAAATCATGCTTTAAACCGAAAATAATCAGTAAAAGAAAAAGACAAAGTCCTTAGCCTTTAACATCCCGCTCGACTCTCGCAATCATTATAACCTGATCAAGCCATAGATAAATGTGTTTAACATGAATTCTTGCAGAATATGCAGTTATATTAAGGGCTGTTGGCATGAATTGTACTCGTGATGGAGGCTCCAGTCAGAATCAGTCGGTGGATGTTAAAAAGAAAACAGATTTTCATTCAAACAAACCGACGTAAATTACAAATTCAAGTTAATTGATAAAATAAATTTATCACCCAGCCCTACTTTCTTTCATATTATTTAATGAAAAAAAAAATGCAGGTGTGTAAAATATGTGCAAGATTTGCACTGCACGTGTGATGGTAGATGTGCAGCTTTTATTCTTATTTATTTTATCTTCATTACAAATCTTGTTTGATTTTATTTTGGATTTGTATGTAAAAAATAATTTACGTTGTAATGCATATGCAAAATATGAATTAATATTCATATGCAAGTATTTGAGCAAAAATTATTAATGCACATTAATGACAGGGCACATTAATTTTCAACATTCAACAATCTGTGAATGTTGCATTTCTCTCGTCGAAGAGAGCCAGCACTGTGAATTTCATCTTGCAGCAGACAAGACAATTAATAAATAATTCAAATGTCTCCTTTTTTACAATTATAAGGCTATTTCTGCCTGTGCTTTGTGGCAAACTTAATGCATGTGCTTGAGCGCGGAACCTCTGCTTAGCTGAAAAATGACAAATGAACGACTACTAACTAGGAAAATCTTATGTGGGAGGCAGACCTATTAAATACCCTCTAGACATCTAAAGGAACTTTACACTGGACCTCAAGCAACGTTGATTGTGTGCCTCTACTCTCTTCCTCCAGACTCTGGGACCCTGATTTCCAAAGGAGATGCAAAATTTACTTTCATCAGAGAACATAATCTCATTTGTCACCAGAAAAATATGGAATTCCACAAGGATCTGTCCTAGGTCCTCTGCTATTTTCAATATATATGTTGCCCCTAGGTAATATTATTTGAAATACGGGATTAGTTTCAACTATTATGCTGATGATACTATATATCTCAATGAGACCAGATTAAACTTGTAAGATGAAGCTGTGTTAAACATTTTAAAGACTGGATGACCAACAATTTTCTCCTATTAAATTCAGATAAGACAGAGATATTACTTACTGGACCAAAAAACAGTTCACAATCTTGTAGATTAAAATTTGCAACTAGACGGATGTATCCTGGACAGTCAGAAATCTGTGTGTTATATTACACAGCAACTTGTCTTTTGAAAACCATATATCCAATATTACAAAAACAGCATTCTTCCATCATTCATTGCCAAACTATGAAGCCTGTTAACCGTTTATGATTCAGAAAAGCTAATTCAAGCATTCATGACCTCTAGACTGGACTATTGCAATGCACCGCTAGGTGATTGACTCAATTATATTTCAATTTAAACTAAGCCCATTTTTGTAAATGTTTCATTCCTAAATTGGACATGTCTGTTTGAATGCGGTTAATTGATAATGTTTTTATCACGGTGTACGGTTTTATCACTGTATTGAAATTTTGTTTTAAAAAGTGGTCATAATACAGTATAACAGGTTTTTTTTTTTTTCTTATAACAAAATATATAAAAGTTAAATGTTTTACACATTAAAGTGCAAAAGAACTATAAAAACCAATAGGTATCACTTTACAATAAGACCTCATTAGTTAAACTTAGTTAATGCATTAGTATTCAAGGCAAGGCAAGTTTATTTATATAGCACATTTCGTACACAATGGTAATTCAAAAAGATAGTTAAAAAAAAAAAATCATGAAGAAAAATAAATCACAAAAATAAGACGAGCAATTTAAGAACTTGAAAATGAAAATGATTTAAAAATTGACTTAAAATGAATTTAAGACAGTTTAAAAATAGAAAATTATTTTACATAAAATACGGTGCAATACATAAAATATAGTGTAATCAGTTCGGACATCGCATAGTGCTCATTCAATAAATGCACTGCTAAACAATGAGCAATAGCTACATTTAGTATAGAAGTTATTGATCTTTGTTAAAAAAAAAAAAAAGTCTTGTAAACTCATTAAATAACAAAGTTGCAACTTTCAATTTTAACAATGTTCCTCCATGTGCTTCTCACGCGTGCTTGTTTACATCAGAGTGCATGTGCTCTTTCAAGCAGCATACAGTGATGTTGTGCATTTTAAGCAGCTGATGGGAATACTATTCTTAAAATGCATTCCAAATTCTGAATAATTTGTAATGTATATTTATTCATGGTATTTAGAAGTGCCCACGATAACAATAACGTGTATATTAATCACCGCAATATATCGCATTACCGAATACCAGCACAAGTCTAGTGTGCATGTAGGGGCGGGGGGAGGAAATAATTTCATGAATACATGAAAAAGGGTCCTCTGTATCCCAGATTTATACGGCACACATGTAACACATTACTATACAGTTATAAAGGCTATACAGTATGTTCCAAGCACTCAAACATTCATTTCTTATATAGTCCTGGCTAACTAAGCTGGCTGCACTTAATGTATACTTCTATAATAATAATCCAACTGATTTCATAACAGTGCTTCACAAAGACTACCTTCTCAAAATCAAGTGAATAAATAGAAGGAGTCTCATTCAATGTTGTTCAGTGGAACTTATATTAAACTGCATTTTTTATCCTAGATTAGGTTAGGGTTAAGTTTAGGTTTAGGGAAAACAAGTTCTGACATGTATATATATCCCGGGGAGCAGTTGGGGGTTCAATGCCTTGCTCAAGGACACCCAAGTCATGGTATTGAAGGTGGAGAGAGAACTGTACCCTTCGATTGGGAGTCTGATTCTCTAACCATTAGGCCACGACTTTTTCCAAACAACCTTATGCCTGTTTCACACATAATCCACCTGCAGTGCATATGCGTTGCATATTTTTTTTATGCACCCATGTTAACGGATTCCAGCATTCACCTGGTTGCGGTCCGTCAGTGTGTTCCAGGAGCTTTGCGTCTGCAGCAGTGCACGTGTACTTCAATAACTGTCTGGTTTGGTTCAGCAACAAAATCAGACATCAGAAGACTATAGAGAACTGTTCGGAATGCTGAAAGGATTATTGGTGCTCCCCTGCCCACCCTTCAAGAACTGTATACATCCAGAGTGATGAAAAGGGCTCAGAAAATCACTCTGGATCCCTCACATCCAAGTTACCCCATCTTTGAACTTTTGCCATCTGGCCTCAGAGCCGCAAATACCAGAACAGTCAGGCACAAGAACAGTTTCTTCCCCCAGGCAATCTACATCATGAACAGTTAAATGTTCCCCACTTATGCTTATGCAATAAAAATGTGCAATATCCTTATATTTATTTTTTACCCCTCCATCCTAGTACATCCCTGCATCTTACTCAGACCCATTCTATTATCATTTATAGCAATTTTTTATACACTTATTTATTTGCCTATTTTTTTTTTTTTTTGTGTTGTTGTCTCTGTGTACTGTAGCTTATGTCACTAAAACAAATTCCTTGTATGCGTAAGCATACTTGGCAATAAAGCTCTTTCTGATTCGGATTCTGTACATACCGAGTAGCAGACGGTGTAGCGGACTGCAAATGCGTCCTGTGTGAAAGCACAATGAGTATAAGAGTGTCATGACCAGGATACAGGAAAACACAGCGAGAGATCCACGTGCAGGTATGTCTTTATTTAGGGGTAATCCAACTCATAAACAGTCCAGGCATGGGTCAAAACCAAAGTATCAATCCAAACAACATAAACAGACATTAACACAAGGCCAAGAACAAGACTACGAAATACGACGTGATAACTATAAGGACTCCGTGCCACATATTAAGACAGACAGGGTATAAATACACAGGGAGATGACAAATGCTAATGGGGAATTGACAGAGTGCAATGATTAAAGGGGGGATAAAATGCTATTTCATGCATACTGAGTTTTTTACACTGTTAAAGAGTTGGATTCCCATGTTAAACATGGACAAAGTTTCAAAAATTAAGTTGTATGTTTGAAGGAGTATTTTTGTTCCAAAAATACTCCTTCCGGTGTGTAACAAGTTTCGTAAAGTTTTTTTTTGAGTATGGGTCTGTGTGACGTTAGATGGAGCGGAATTTCCTTATACGGGTCCTAAGGGCACTTCTCCCGGAAGAGCGCGCGCACGCCCGTAGAGCAGAGCAGAGACGTTCACTGACCAGAGCGAGAGAGCGAAATGTCACAAAAGAAGTCTGTTTTTGGTTGCCAGGGCAAGACAACCCTGCACAGATTACCAAAAAAAAAAAAAAAAACAGCATTAAGGGACCAGTGGATGGAGTTTATTTTTACAGAGTATCAACGGAGTTGTGCAAGTGTTTGTTCCCTGCATTTCGAAGATACTTGTTTTACAAACAAGGCCCAGTTTGACGCCGGATTTGCCTATCGTTTATTTCTTAAGGATGATGCAGTCCCAACGAAAAAGGGTCACGATCGTGTGTTGGAACCGCAGGCAGTAAGCACATCAAGTAAACAACATGCGATGTTGGCATCAAACTGCACTTCCCACATGTACACCAAGACACTGTGACAATACCCCCTGACTACGGAGCGGCTACTAGACGCTTCAAGACATGACAGACAAAACAAGACCAGGAGGGAGGTGGACAGGTGGAGGCTCAGGGGGAGGGACGGAGGGTCAGGCTCACAGGGGGAACAGGGACAGGAAGTGAACAAACAACCAAAAAAAAAAAACAACACAACAAGAGATTAGGGTGGTTCAGGGCGTTCAGGGACTCAGGTCATTGCCGACTGGGCAGGGTTCCAAGGCGGAGCAGAAGATCACCACGTCCATGTGGATGAGACCGGAGCCCCCCAGGGCAGAGCCGAAGACCACCACAACCATGTGGTCGGGACAGAAGCCCTCCAGGGCGTAGCAGAAGACCACCATGTCTGTGTGGTCGAGATCCGAGCCCCCCAGGGCGGAGTAGAAGACCACCACAACGGTAAGTGAGTCCACGGGAACCTGACTCAACTCTGGAAAGTCAACTATGGCTGTGGTTCTGTGCAGAGGTGCTGGACAAGCAGCCATCTTGTGCCATGACTCTGGACCGGCGGCCATCTTGGGCAGTGGCTCAGGGTTGGTGGCCACCTTGTGCAGTGGCAATGGGCTGGCGGCCATCTTGTACTGTGGTGCTGGCTCAGCAGACGTGATGTGAACAGTCTCTGGATCAGCAGACATGATGTGAACACTCCTGGGAATCTCTAGGATCTTGTTTAGAATGGAAAAATAATCCAAGAATGTTTCAGCGGCCATCTTGGGCAGTGGCGCTGGGCTCGCTGTCGCTGGACCGGATTAAAGATTAATGATTAGTGACAGCTGAGTGCAATGCGAAGACAGAGATCGTGGGGAATGTGGTTCAGGAAGTGACAGACACCATGGGGAAGGAGGACATCCAGTGGTTAACCAGGGAACACAAACCAGACACTGTGACAATGAGTCTGTGCTGCTTCTGCACCACATACGAAACGCACACAGACTGCATACGCACTGCAGACGGATTATGTGTGAAACAGGCGTGCGTCTTGTCGAGGTTTCCATTGGGAAGCTTCTTTAAAGGGGGGGTGAAATGCTCGTTTTCACTCAATATCCTGTTAATCTTGAGTACCTATAGAGCAGTACTGCATCCTTCATAACTCCAAAAAGTCTTTAGTTTTATTATATTCATAAGAGAAAGAGAGTCTGTACCGATTTTTCCCGGAAAAACATGACCGGCTGGAGGCGTGACGTGTGGGCGGAGCTAAAGAATCACGAGCGCCAGTAGGCTTTTGCGTTGAGAGCATGTGGAAACTGTGACATTACCGTGAGGGAAAAACCATCATCCAAAACAAA
Source organism: Carassius auratus (assembly GCF_003368295.1). Taxonomy (NCBI): domain Eukaryota; kingdom Metazoa; phylum Chordata; class Actinopteri; order Cypriniformes; family Cyprinidae; genus Carassius; species Carassius auratus. Next base: position 18,137 of record NW_020524279.1, read on the forward strand.
CCATGGCTTACAGTCAGATTCAGCCGTTTATTTATGATCCAGAATCAGATCCCGAGGCTGAAACTGAACGAGAGCAGCAGCAGCAACGACGCGCTCCGAGCGGGGCTCGAACCCGGGTCTCCGGCATGGGAGGGGACACACGGAGGCAGAGATATTTTAAGCAGTTTAACTCACCGCATGCGGTTCCAACACACGATCGGGACCCTTTTTCGTTGGGATTGCATCATCCTTAAGAAATAAACGATATGCAAATCCGTCGTCAAACTGGGCCTTGTTTGTAAAACAAGCATCTTCGAAATGCAGGGAACAAACAAAAACACTTGCACAACTCCGTTGATGCTCTGTAAAAATAAACTCCATCCACTGGTCCCTTAATGCTGGTTTTTTTTGGTAATCTGTGCAGGGTTGTCTTGCCCTGGCAACCAAAAACACACTTCTTTTGTGACTTTTCGCGACGCTCTCATCAGTGAATCACTCTGATCAGTGAAATGTCTGTGCTCAGCCTCGCTATACGGGAGTGCGCACTCTTCCGGCAGAAGTGCCCTAGGACCCATATAAGGAAATTCCGCTCCATCTAACGTCACACAGAGCCATACTCGAAAAAAACTTTCCGAAACTTGGGAACAAAAATACTCCTTCAAACGTACAACTTAATCTTTGAAACTTTGTCCATGTTTAGCATGGGAATCCAACTCTTTAATAAGAGTGTAAAAAACTCAGTATGCATGAAATAGCATTTCACCCCCCCTTTAAAAAAAAAAAATGTCCCTGAAGCAAACCCAGCTGCATCTTAAAAAAAATCCATGTTAGCATATCACGGCATACACACAGGTTTAAAGACTTGTTCTCGCCCCCTACAGATTCGGCTAGGTATACATCTGTGCTAAAATATGAGGGAGAAAGTCATCATAGCTCGCCTAGTATAGGCCCAGCTCCCAACCCAATTTTGAGAATAGATTAAAGGCGAACAGCATATTTTCCAGCCCGAAATAAGATAAGAGTCTCACGTTAATGCAGCACATTAACGCCGATAATGGCCCACCACTAATATATATATATATATATATATATATATATATATATATATATATATATATATATATATATATACACACACACATATACACACACACCCTGGACCACAAAACTAGTATTAAGAGTACATTTTTTGAAACTAAGATTTATACCTCATCTGAAAGCTGAATAAATAAGATACAACTATTAGAAAACCTGGTATCTAAGGGTGCAAAGAAATCAAAATACTAAGACAACTGCCTTTGAAGTTATCCAAATGAATTCTTAGTAATGTGTATATTACTGTTATGTGGGTTTTGTTTCATGTTTGGGTTTTGTCATGTTTGTGTCATGCTTGCCTTGCCCTCTTGTCCCAATGCTATTGGTTCCTCTTGTTCATTGTGTCATGTTCTGATTGGTTTATTGTCTTGTCATGTGATTATCAGTTCTATTTGCTCACTGGTTGCTTTAGTCATGTGTCTTGTCTCCCATTGGTTTGTTCTTGTCATGTGACACTCATTGTCAGTATAACTAGCCATGTCTTTGCCATTAGGTGCGTTCGACTTCACGCAGCATTGTGCAAACCGATCACTATCTGAACTGAAGCAGTGCATGCTGGTTAGAAATTTTGTCCGACTTGAGATGGAGCCAATGCCACATTACTGTAACGTGTGCCATCAAAGTACAGCGAGAGCGTTTTGAGAGCAGCTGGCTGACTCAGCCGCCGCAGTTTCTCCAGAGCGGATGCAGGAGCGCTGAAGACACAGCTGCTTCACGATTGGCCAGATTGGCACATGACAATGATGACGTGTGTTTCAGGTTAGTCGAAGCATTTCAGTTCCAATAATGGCAACAAATCTGAGTTTTTAGAATGGTAAAAGCTTTTAAATGTAGTCGCACTGTTGTAGTGAGTCCCGTTTAACATACAAGACTGATAAAAGCATATATGTCCCACTGTATTAGTATTTAATGTTTGTTTTTGTGGAAAGTGGGGACATCCCATAGATGTAATGTAACAATTATTTTTTAAACGATTAATCTAGCGATTTTTTTTTGATGCATCGATTAATCTAACGATTAATTTTTCCAGACAGATTCGATTCCGATTATCTCCCCATTAATTGACTACTAACAATTTATACATGATTTACATATCTGAATGAAAAAACATGAATTCCTTAACATTGCAATATATGTTTATTGCTCTTAAAATTACAAAATAAAAGACTAAGAATGCATTACTTTGCACTTGTATAGAGATAGCATTCAATAAAACCTTGAAGCCTTGAAAACACATAGCTTACTGAAACAAGCTTACTGAACACATAGGGCCTAGCTTACTAAAAAAAAGTTCTTCTTTCAGATGAAAATAACAACAACTTGATGTCTAGCAAAAATACAGTAACCAATGTAAACTTGAGGGCTTTAAGCTAATACAGAGAGTGCTTTTCCAAAAAATAAAAAATAAATAAAAAACTAACAGTGGGAGCCAGCAGCCTCTCATGGAGAAAAAAAATCTCAGAATGCTCCACGTGAAACGTTGGCGTTCCGCCCTTTTTCTATCGTGTCTAATGATTTTGGTTAATATGCACGAGAGAGAGAGAGAGAGAGAGAGAGAGAGAGAGAGAGAGAGAGAGAGAGAGAGAGAGAGAGAGAGAGAGAGAGAGAGAGAGAGAGAGAGCGAGCAAGACAGCGCTCGTGTAGTTTGAAGACTGTAAGTGCGCGTGAAACTTTGGTGTTTCCCCCTTTTTCTATCGTGTTTAATGATTTTGATTAATATGCACAAGGGAGAGAGAGAGAGCAAGAAGCCCTCGTGTTGTTTGAAGACTGTGAGTGCGCGCGCAGCCGGGGCTCTCTCTAGTACGTGCCTTGTCATTCTATTCTACATCACTCACCGATCAAATAAGGCTTTGACAGCCGCCAAAAAAAAAGATCAATGCAGAAAAACCCCTGGATTGGTTATATAACGTTGGACAGAATGTTGATTCGGCCATTGCGTATATTCAGCACACATAAGGTAAACGTTTTTTAGATAAATAAAAACAGGTCGACAAATCGATGAGCATATTTTGTGTCGACGTATTTTTTGCGTCGACGTCATCGATGACCTTGACACGTTGTCCCAGCCCTAGTGTAATGGTTTTTATAATGTACAAACTGTATATTCTATGGCCCTACACCAACCCTACACCTAACCCTCATGGGAAACTTATTTTTACTTTCTCAAAACTCTTTCTGTATGATTTATAAGCGTTTTGAAAAATGGGGACATGGGTTATGTCCTCATAAGTCACCCTCTCCTTGTAATACCCTTGTCATACCCATGTCATTATACAGAATTGTGTCGTGATATGTCACAAAAACAAGAGCACACAGGCACACACACACATACATACATATATACACATACACACACACGTGCTTCTCAGTAAATTAGAATGTCAAGGGAAAAGTTCATTTAATTCAGTAATCTATTGAGAAGCACCTGTATGTATGTATTTTTTTTACATTGTTTAGTGTCATAAAATAGGGTAATATTATAAAATGATACAGTTTTGAACAGAAAATATTTTCCTTACCACCCGAAGCAAAACATAATGAATGAAGCTCCAATAATGGTAGCAACAGCATGTCGAACCTCAGGGGTGTTATGCTGCGGATTGAGACCAAGACGAAACCAAAATGCAACTGCTAGTCCCAAAATCTGACAGGCAATGAAATTCACCTAAAGTGAGAAACAGGTCAAAATGATTAGTATGTAATCAAACACAATGCGCCTTGTTTAGGAAAATTGGGAGTACAATTATTTCTATGCAAAACCTGAAAGTAGTCCATAACTAGCGGCACCTGTCAACTTTTTTGAGGATGACCTTTGACCTCTTGCCCTGAGGGCATCGACCTCTTGACCTGGACTACCCACATTGTGTTGACCCATGACCTTTTAATGATATCCGGCTGTCAATATGATATACGGTTTTAGCATATTTGGAATTCTGTCGTTGACCCACGACCTCCGGGTTGCAATATGAATATCAATTTCGAACAGCGACAGGTCACAAATTACCTTTTTAGGTTCATTCAAATAAACCAGAATTGCACGGATATTTAAATGTAAGAATTTTTGTATGTATAAGTTTAATGTAAAGTGTTTTTTTTTTTTTTTTCTTGTATGTAGAATTCAGGGAGGTATTTGAATGTCTGTAAGGGACATATTGTGGTAGTTTTATTCTATGAGTAGTTTTATTCTTTGTTCTTAATTTACTTGTTTTTTTGTTTTTTTTGAAAAGCCTTTCTAGTGACTTGAGATGCAAATTAGCTTATGCTATACTCTCTATGTGCAATACATATTTTCCAGTTTTGACTGGGATAATGTTTCTTTTGTACTGTCCCTATACAAATAAACATTTAAATAAAATAAATGATTGTCCTTTTTAGGTACGTTTTGAAATCTCAGATCTAGTTTTTAGGTACAGAAATTGAATAAAGTAATCAAATGTAAAACAGCATTGCATATTGAACTGTATAAATTAAAGATTGTTCTTTATTAAAGTTATAAAAGCTTTTTAATCAAGAGCAGTGAGTGATTTCGTTGTTGTTGCTGTTCGATTTATGTAAAGACTGTCACTTTAAGAGAATGCACTGATACAACAGGCATACGTTCAGCCGGCTATGTCTGCTGTAAAATACTTACCAAGATGGGCATTTTGTCAGATTTAAATTGAACCGCGGTACCAGCACGAGCCGTGTGGGGTGAACCGAATGGTTCGGTAAAAAAAAAAACAACAACCTAAAAGCAACATTTTTTTTTTATCCTATTTATTCATGAAAAAATTTTTATTTTTGTAATTTTTATATGACTGGCTTTCATAGTTTAGAAAGATAAAAAGAGAAAATCATTTTTTGATAGACCTGATAATTATTTAAGTATAATCATATCAATTGAAAACGTAGCGTTAAAAGATGTAATAGTGTTTTTTTTTTACCATATAAAATTAGCACCTAACTAGCAACAGCTTTCTTTGTGCTTTGCTCTAGTTTCATCTCACTCCAGTCTAACTTTAAACTGAATGGTTTTATAGGTAATTAACTGCACATTGTTTTAGGCCTATAAATACTGCGGATTATTAAGGCAAAATTTTACTAAACACTCTTGCTAAATGGGGGTAAGCACACTTACTTTCTCATTTCATTATTTTTTTGCGTTTATTTAAAGTTATGTCAGCTGCATGTGTGGAATGCTTGTCACAAGTTGTAAGAGAAGATAAGGCAACTTTTTTTTTTTGACTGCAATTCACACCCAGCGGTAATTCAGCCAAAAGTATTTTCCGAATTCACCATGTGAAACATGGTTTCAGTCTTCCGACCTTAGGCCGGTGACAAACTGGCTGCGTGGCATGAGCGCCGCGTGTCTGAAGCGTCCCAGAAGCGTGGCGGATTCTGTGTCTTTACACACCAGAAGCGTGCCTGACGTGGCGCTGGCGCGCTGCTGCTGTAGGGGGAGACCGTTGACAGACCAGGCTCATGTCTTCATTACAACAATATATACTTTTTTTTTTTTACACACCTACACCTACGCCTACTGATAAAGGACACCGTCAAAAGTATTGACGGCGAAATAGATTATGTTTGACAGGTGCAATATTTGAAAATAGATAATTATTATTTTTTTTTTTTTAAATTACATTTATATCTGAATTTATATCAACCTATAGACTTTCAAATATCAAAATATCATGAATTCATATGTATTTGTGTACAAAATTACATAAAAACACATTTTCCTATTATATTTTGCCTGGAAACGCTTGCAACGCGTGCGCGTGTGTGTCGCGGTAAAAATAGGCATCGGTTCTATTTCTAGCAAGCAAGCGTTTGCCGCGCGGCTCGTGCAGGCGGTCGGTAAGATCTAACCTGTTAACATAGGAGCCGAATTAAAAAACGACACGCCACGCGGCTGAGACGCTTGCGCCACGCATCCAGTGTGTCGCCGGCCTTACCCCTCATTTACACTGAACACGTGTGTGGCGCATTACGGCTGCGACACGGCTACCGGAGATGATCGCGCCCATTCAAGTCAATGCTTGTGTTTACACCGTCCGCGACGCGGCACGTTTCAGAAGCTTCCCAGAAGCGGCTCTCCGCACCGCTTCGCTAAAAATAGGCTCCTAGTCTATTTTTGACGGACGCACGTCCAAGTCGCAGCGGAAATACATAATAAAAGTCAAAAATCCCTGTCAATTTCAAAAGAGACACCCTGTGCAGACTCCCAAACATATTGCATGTATATTGGCAATATATCCTTGGTAGGAGACAAGAAATGGACGACGAGAGATTCATTCTGGAATCAGAAAAACACGTCGGACAGGCAAATCACGTGGTCTCACGCATCCAGTCGCTCCGCTTCTGATATGCTCCCGGTGTGAGTTGGCACTGTGTGGAGGACGGAATAAAACCTTGTCGCAGCCGTAATGCGCCGCACACGTGTTCAGTGTAAATGAGGAGTTAGGATGAGTAGATTTTGTTTCAAGGAGAGCGCAAAGACAGAACTGAAGACTGAGAGTGCGCTCGCGGGGGAGGGGCGTATAGCGTTCGGAAGAGCTCTTTATATGAGGTGTATCTTGTGCAAAATCTGCTACTCACTAAGCAAACTGAAAGGAGAACTCCTGTGTATACGCTCGCCAGCTGTCTGGCCAAAATCCCATAGTATTCAAGCGTCAGACGTAAGATATGAGATGTCAGATGTCACGGTCACGTGTTTGAGCTGCGCTCAAACTTTGCGTCTGGATAACGTACGCGTGGATAACCGTCTGGATAACGTACGTGTACATAAGCGTCTGGATAACGTACGCGTGGATAAGCGTCTGGATAACGTACGTGTGGATAAGCGTCTGGATAACGTACGCATGGATGACGTATGTGTGAATAAGTACATTAATAATAATTTGGCTTTGTCCTATTTTGCCCTAAGGAAGGCTTTAAGGTAATAATCATGATAACAGCACCTAAAGTACACATCTGTCTCCTCAGTGGAATAGTCTGGGTCCAGGATATGCAGGTGCATATGAGCCCTGGCAGTTTTGGGACATAGCTGGGGGAGAACTTCTAATTAAAACAAGGGAACGAATAGAGAGCCTTGAATGGGCCCGGCCTTTGTCCAACAGCTTGTGTGAATTCTTTGCCTGAGTCGACTGGATACAGTGACTTTTTTTCTCTCTCTCTTCCCTATTACACATCTATTAAAATAGTTCACTTTTGATTTTTAATAGAAAAGTTGTCATTTCTATTTGTTTCTTTAAGTTAATTTTGAAATATGTTTGGAAAATTTTGGGTTTGGTAAATTCAAGTTTTTGATTTTTAAAGGAACGAGCAAGCTGCAGCTCATTCAGACAGTAAGTTGAGCATTATGTTTGATCAATTTAGCTTTCTCAAACCAACAAGACTTACCTAAAATAAACAGACATAATAGGCCTACACTTCATGCATAAAATAAGAAATACAAACCGGATGCGATTTCTGTCTTCTTGGTCTGTAGAGCAGGAGCGCTTCACCAACATGATAAATATATCTATAGAATGCTTTTTGCGTTTTAAATTATTATTTTAAAACGAAATAATTCAAATCGAAAACAAAACTGTTATATTGTGAAGTAAAAAAAAGGCTTTTTTTTTTAACTAACTCTGATCGATTCATGAGACATTCGTTAGTATTAAACTGTTCTGGGCCGGGTTTCCCGTTAATGATTGATCTGCTAAATGAATAAATGTAAATGTAATCACATTTCGCTTGAATCAAGTTAAAGGTGTAAACTGCCGATTGTCCTGCATGTGATCGCATAAATCTGTCTTCTTACGATGCACTTAGGACTTATCGATTAGGATACTCCAGAGCACCCGTAGATCTACGATGATTTTCAAGTGCTACTTAAATTACGATGCTTTTGGGAAACAGACTGTGATATTAAGATCAGTAGTATGAACGTTTTTACGAACTTCTTAGGCTCAAGCTTTTGGGAAACTCAGCCCTGATTTTTTTCAACATTCATTCAAATATTAATATTTATTTCGTGCTGAAAATATTGAAGAGGAAAATATAATTGATTCATGTGCAGTTACTGAACGAATTATCTCCCTAAATTAAGAATAAAAAGCGTAAAAAAAGACGTTTATTGTTTTTACATAGAAGTTTTTTGCATATATGTCCGGAACTGACTCGCTACGACAGACTCCCTGTGATGTGTGATCATAAGGTTTCAGTAGACATCAACACAAAAGAAGGCTACTATATAGTACCAACTTATTTTAATAGATATAATACTTGAAAATGAAAATGTGTCAAAACAGTTTAAAAAATGTTCAAATAGGCATATATAAACGTATTAATTAATTATCAATATATAGCCTATTAATTTGAACATGTAGAGTAGACTACAAGAAACTGCTGTTGTAATAAGCAGCTTTAAGACATAAAAAAAACCTGAACTCTAAAATAATAATCATCTGCTGATCATACAATTATTTAGTTTTCAGAAATGAGGTCTAATGTATAGTGATCATTTTTTCTTTAGAGACATGTTGTATGAACTATTACCAGTAAGTTCATATGTGCTCAGATTAAAATTAGCCTATATTACTATTGTATTATTTTATTTAAGCTGTAACTGTGAATATATTTGGACACTCCATGTTAGTCACTGATTAGACTTACATGATTTAAAATTGATTTTTAGGTGATATTGCTTGAAAAGTGATTTATAATGAGCGCTAAAAAAACTATGTTATGCAGTTTATTTTATTATCAAAGCCTAGACCCTATGTAATTACATAACCTGAGACTAAAAGCTGTGTACACATTTTTGTAATATACATTTTGTCCACTAGAGAGAGCCAAATTATATGGATTAGGCCTATTTGAAAGTGAAAGTCCTGACATTTACCAAGTAACCCATACTCGGAGCTGGTGCTCTGCATTTAACCCATCCAAGTGCACACACACAGCAGTGAGAAGTGAACACACACCCGGAGCAGTGGGCAGCTATAGATCCAGCGCTGGGGAGGAACTGGGGTTCCTCTCGAGAACGGTCTCTCGACATGGCGTTAACGCCTTGGGGACTCCCTTCCTTCCTAACCTACCTGAAATCCTATTGCACAACGCCAGTGAAGTTGCAACTCTCACTGGCCAATGCCAGTCAAGACGGCAAATATGGGCGTGGCCTCGCCACTATACATTGTGCCGTGTTAACCTCAGAATCTTCCTCTTTCAATTATCCTACGAGACAGCTGTTGAGAAGACGCAAGAAGACGGATTTCCCTCTTGGCGTTCCAGCATGTCAAAAGTTTGCACGCTGTGTTCGGGGCCTATCGAGGCCCCGGACACCCACGAGTTCTGCATCCGTTGCCTGGGTCTCGCCCATGCGGAGGCAGCACTCAACGGGTCAGGCTGCCCACACTGCGAAGAATTCTCAGTGCGGGTGCTTAGGGCCCGGAAGAATATTGCCCTCGGTGATTTCTCTCGGCAATGTCCCACCGCCGCCAGCGAGCCGCTGGTGGGACGACAGCCGCACGTGGGCGACCGCGCGGAATGGCGCGATTCACCTCCCCCCCGCTCTCCAATGTGCTTGGAGGAGGATCTTCAACCTGTCGCTGGAGCATCGGAGATTGTTTCATTCGGTGCGGCGGGGGGCGACGATTTCGACGAAGCACTGTCCCTAACGACGTCCGAGAAGGACTGGGCCCGCTCTCCGGAGGAGCGCTCTGAAGTGGAGGGACACGCTGCATTCCAGGATGAACTCGTCCGGATTCTCACTAAGGCCGTGAGTGGTCTGGGCTTAGAGTGGGAATCCCCCAACGAACCAGCTAAGAGCAAGCTGGATTCTTGGTTCTTTTACTCGGGCCGCCGAGCTGCTGCTCCGAGGAAACGAGCCCCATTCCTCCCAGACCTGCATGACGAGGTCACTAAGGCGTGGGCTGCGCCCCAATCGGCTCGCGCTCATGCTGGTGGGTCAGAAATTTTCACCAAAGCCCGTGGATATACGCGCATTCCGCCTGTCGAGGAATCCATCGCTGCACACCTCTGTCCCTCCTCTGCTTCTCTGAAGACAGGTGTAACGCTGCCGTCAAGGCCCTGTCGTTTGACCGCACACGTAGCGGACAAAGCGTACGCGGCCTCGGGAGAAGCAATTTCTGCTCTGCACACGATGGCAGTGCTCCAAGTTTTTCAGGCACAGCTTCTGAAATCCCTGGACGAAGGGGGGGGGGGCGGATACGGAGGCGTTTAAAGATTTATGCGCAGCAACGGATTTCGCGCACAAAGCCACAAAGACGACGGCCCAGGCGATCGGACGGAGCATGGGCTACATGGTTGTGCTCCACCGGCACCTGTGGCTTACACTCACTGAGCTGAAGGATGCGGACAGGAGGGCGCTGCTCAACTCTCCTGTATCTCCATCTGGCCTATTTGGAGATGAAGTCGAGGCTATTGCGGAGCGTTTCTCAGAGGCACAGAAACGCTCTAGGGCGATGAGTCACTTCCTGCCGCGCCGGGCTGCGGCACACCCTTCTGCGCGCAGTAGATCCTCATCTGCTTCTAACCGGCCGTCGAAGCGACCCCCCGCTGCTTCCACTGCATCAGCACCAGATCCTGAGCCGTCTGTTCGCGCCAAAACCCCGTGGCAGAGGACACCGAAAGAAAGGCGTCAAGGCTTCAAGAAAGGCAGGAACCGTCCCGGGGTAGCTCCTCCGTCGGATCAAAAACCTTGCTCCTGACGAGTGGGCGCAGAGGAGAACATGCATTGCCCTCTGTTCTTCTCGCTGTCGCGCTCTCCCCTGGGCGGGGATGCATTCACAATGCCGTGGCCGAATGCCCGTCTGAATGCATTCCCCCCGCTAAAGATTTTGTCACAAGTGCTGCACAAAATCAGAGAGGAGAAAGCGTCAGTGTTATTAGTCGCTCCGCACTGGCCGAACATGCCTTGGTTTCCCGATCTTCTAGAAATACTAACAGCTCCCCCGTGGCCGATCCCGCTGAGACGAGATCTCCTGTCTCAGGCAGACGGCTCGATATGGCACCCCAACCCAGAATGGTGGAAACTTCATGTGTGGATGGTGTGCGGGAACCGGTAAACCCGGGTTCGTTGTCTCACCGCGTGATGTACACGATTGCGGAGGCACGAGCCCCTTATACGAGACGCCTGTACACTTGTAAATGGGCAGTCTTTGAGAGGTGGTGTGAATCGAATGGTCGGGACCCGGAAAGCTTCCTCGTGTCTGACATTCTGGATTTTCTGCAACAACGAATGGACGGCGGCAGCATGCCCTCTACGCTTAAGGTTTACGTTGCAGCTATCTCAGCTTTTCACACTGCCATTGACGGGCGCTCAGTTGGGAAACACGATCTAGTGATCAGATTTTTGAGAGGCGCGAGAAGACTAAAACCCTCCCGCCCCTCTACAATGCCATCCTGGGATCTGGCTACGGTGCTGGGAGCACTAGCCCTCCCGCCATTTGAGCCACTTCAGTCTGTCGGCTTGAAGGAGCTGACGCTTAAAACCGCGCTGCTGCTCGCCCTTGCTTCGTGCAAGCGCGTGGGGGATTTGCAAGCGCTCTCTGTGAATGCGGACTGTATGCAGTTTGGACCAGGTGATTGTAACGTCACGCTCAAGCCAAAGTTTGGCTATGTGCCTAAATCGCTCTCGACACCGTTTAGAGCTTTCTTTCTGCCTTCTCTCCAGAATCGGAGACTTCATTGGACGGCACCCCGAGTCAGGTGTTGTGTCCGGTAAGGGCTTTACGACTCTGTCAACCGCACAGCTGTGTTTCGGCAATCCGAACAGCTGTTTGTATGCTTTGGAGGCATCACCAGAGGACAGCCTGTCTCTAAGCAATGGCTGTCACATTGGGTGGTCGACGCTATTGCTTTGGCATATTCTAGCCGTGGTATGGAATGTCCTATTGGTGTTCGAGCCCATTCAACGAGGGCTGTCTCCTCCTCATGGGCGTGGACTAAGGGAATTTCTATCAAAGATATTTGTATGGCGGCTGGATGGTCTTCGCAGAATACCTTCGCCAGATTCTACAACTTGGACGTGCAGTCATTAGCCTCACAGGTTCTATCGGTGAGTACAACCTGTGGTTCTTCCTGCAACCACTAGCCACTCGACGGCGCTGGTGGTTTCGACCAGGTCCTGTAGGGAGAGGTTCAGCCTGTAACGCCTCATACGGTCATTCCCTATGTGTGCCCAACATTTCATTCTATGGTTGTTGCACTGTTTTGCTATACGCTTATATGTGGGTTCACAGGATTGTGTCATATTGTATAGCGATGGGGCTGCGCCTCTTTCAGACATGATTTTTAAATAACCTGTTTGGTCCCCCTCACGGGAATCTATATCCAATCCCGTCGAGGCATGTCGCAGGGTCGCCTCTGATTGGCTGGGGATTAACTTTATCTTAATGTATACAATAATTATTTATGATTGCTCCGGCGAGGCTGAGCCTTTTTAAATCGCTGTTCCCACGGCATTGTTCTATACAGGTCCCCAAGGCGTTAACGCCATGTCAAGAGACCGTTCTCGAGAGAGAACGTCTCAGGTTACTGACGTAACCTCGGCTCCCTGAGAGACGGGAACGAGACATGGCGTAGGCCGCCGTGTTCACTGCTCGGATCTGCTGTACTGTCAATTCAGTCGGAAGATTCTGAGGTTATGCCGCCAACACGGCACAATATATAGTGGCGAGGCCACGCCCATATTTGCCGTCTTGACTGGCATTGGCCAGTGAGAGTTGCAACTTCACTGGCGTTGTGCAATAGGATTTCAGGTAGGTTAGGAAGGAAGGGGGTCCCCAAGGCGTTAACGCCATGTCTCGTTCCCGTCTCTCAGGGAACCGAGGTTTGAACCGTATACCTTCTTGTAAGTAGTCCAAGTCTCTAACCATTAGGCCACAAACTTGTATGAACTTCTATGTCAAAATCAAATTCTCCAGTCAAAAACCCTTACATGATCTATCAATATCAAACTTTGGTCTCAGATGACAAAACCTACAGTACAAATACACACACTACAATAGTTTAGCTTCCTTGAATATAATATGTTATCTTTACTTAGTTGTTATACTTACTAGGTTTTATTAAGTTACAAAATTTGCTAATTTTAAGGCGAATAAAACAACATGCTGCAATGAGTAATTCTTTCTTAAAATATTCAAGTAGCTACAACAAAACCGATGACATTAATTCACCAGTGAGAGGCAGCAGTGCGCTGAAGTGCAACAGGAACAAAACAACAGAAGAAGAAAAAAGGAAGGCGAGCATGCGCAGCAAGCAAAGTTTTGAAGCTGCGTCGAATTTGCTGAAACTAAGAAGTAGAAAGACTGTTTACATTTCACCTCTGGACAAAGAATGATTGATTACTTCTACACAATAATACTAAGGTAAGTAAAAAAAAAAATAGTGTGTGGATGTATCTTTCTGTGATTTCTGTGGATGTATCTTTCTGCTAATTTGAACTGACTAACATTAGCTCCTTGTCAGCACCAGTGTTAGCTAACAGGGAGCAACAATCTTTGCTATTCTGCTATTAGAACAAAAACTATAGAAATACACAACTTGTGGCACATTTGGGTAAAGGAAAAAACTTTTAAATACTTTTTTTTTTTATTTCATTTCTCAAATTGAAAAATGTTTTACTAGTTAAAAATGAAAGCATGTAAATTCCGAGAAACAATTCAAGACCATGCAAAAAGTCGTCAATATGATCTTTATGTGCCACTTATAGTATTAATTGTTAACAGTAATCTTTTGCAAAATTTCCTCTATAATTTTATAACCCTGTGAGGCTTTGGCCACTTTTTAGGTTAAAGTAATTTTTCAGTTTACAAATGTATTTTCATCATTTTAATACAATCATAGTCATTACATGATCAGACATATAAGCTTTAAACTGAATGAGCTCGTTGTTTTGCAGTAATTATTTCTTTGCTGTGTTAAAAACACCGAGTACTGTAACAGAAGAAATGCTGCTTTTGAATTGGTTTTATTACTGATGCATCAAATAGAGATGTATAGAAAATTTATTTCTATTGTTAAAAATGCAAATATCAAGAAATGAATGTGTCCTTGTTCTACAATTCACAACATTAGTGGAACTTGATTTTATATGAAGAATTATTTTTCATATTTAGGAAAAAACTTGTGTCAGCTGTCTTCTCTGAGCAGCGGTCTTGTGATCACCGGCCTCAGTATAATAAAGGTGAGATATCTCAACAGCAGTAGAGCAGTTTTTGACTCAATCATGTGCTATGCTTTATTTGCAATTTCAAATAATTTATTGCAGTTCCAGAATACCTGTAACCGTATTTCCGTATTTGTAACTGTGTTTCTTTTCACATACCTAAGAGTACACTTCACATCCTAGAACCCATAAAATGTATGATGCTACCTTAAATGTTTAATAGTTTTATTATATTTATTAATAATATTTAAAATAAACAGCGCTTATTGACTTCAATGACTTCTTTATTGACACTTTGAAAAATATGTTTCTATTGTAATTTTTACATTTCTTAAACTTAGTTTTTCTTTTTAAACTAATTAAAAATGCAGATTTGACAGAACTACACACCCATCTGAGGCCTACCTGTTTTAATTCATGATCACCCCGGATACTTCTACAACTAACCCGTTGGGTAAGTTCTCATAGTTAGTAACACCATTTTAGAAAAAATGCCTGTGTATTTGCTGGTATATTACTGAGATACCTTTATAAAGATTAATGTTGATTACATACCTAGTTCAATCAGAAATGAAAAATCTATTCTATCTGTCAATCTATCTGTCAATCTATTCCATAAAAAACTGTGCATCTTCATGACACGAATGAAGATATTTAACCCAAATCTCTGACACCCAAGAAGCCATCAAATCGATCCATATGAATGGAGCCGATTAATCTACTTTTTGGGCCAAACTGTTCAATGAATTGTAAGGAGAAGTTTCAGTTATATTTCCACTTGAACTCTGTTAAGCATGGTCTGATGAACTGTTCTTGATCCAGAACTCTTAGCTGAACACACTGAACGTTCTGTAGAAAGCCTAGATGGTAGTCACTGCTCAGGGTTCGTCGTTTGTTTTTGCCTAGCCACCAGTTTCTCTGTAGCTGGGTAACATGCTATTTGAGTTAAGTAAACTAGGTAATATTAAAATTAAAAGTAATATTTAATCTTTCGTAACATGGGTACTTTTTACATCAGGTTCGATATCTTAACTATTGCATTACTAAGGCAACGACTGACACGTTTATGTTGCATTCAAAAGAGCTCTGTTAACAGCCCAACAGTGAAAAATTAAACCATACCCGTATTAGCACAGAATGGAATGGTTAAGCATTGAGAATTAAGAATGGTTTGGCCTGACAGTGGAAAAGAGGCTAAAATCTTTGAAAGAGGCGTAATTGCTATATGATCAAGTGTCTAATATTTTGGGT
This sequence comes from Carassius auratus, assembly GCF_003368295.1. Lineage (NCBI taxonomy): Eukaryota > Metazoa > Chordata > Actinopteri > Cypriniformes > Cyprinidae > Carassius > Carassius auratus. The sequence goes on from NW_020524279.1 coordinate 33,627, forward strand.
AAACAGACATTCAGTTAAAGGACAGAAATATATTTCACTGAAAATGTCTTTATTTGTGTTCTGAAAATAACTAAAAGTCATGGGTGAGTAAATGATGACATGAATTTAAAGTTTGGGTGAACTAACCCAATGTTATGGCAGTGTAGGCAAGACAGAAAACACTGAAAACTGATCATCCACATTTCCATGCTAATATTGTTTTTATTTGGTTTTATACAGGTGTCTGATGCTGATGCAGTCTGGGCACTAGTATCTGTTGTAGGGCTGCAACTAACGATTATTTTCATAATCGATTAATCGGACGATTATTTTTTCGATTAATCGGATACAGTTTTTGTTTTATTCAGTTTGATTTTTTTTTGTTTATTGTAACTAAATAAAACCCTAAATCAGGGTATTTATGTTTAAAAGTGTACTTTTAAAAAGTGCAAAAGCCACACATTGAGTTTTACTAATATAATCTTTAATATTTACATTTTAAAACTTAAAACACAAAAGTTTGTCCAGTTTTTAAACAATAAAACTTCTTTAAATATCCAAAATATAAATAAACAAAACAAAATATTGAGTTGTGCTGCTCATATAAACTTCACATTATGAAATTAGGACAAAAAGATGTTTGTAATAATATATTAAGCAGCGTATTTTGTTGGAATATCAAAATTATAAATAATAAACAAACAAACGTTACTGTTTGATACAGAGGTAGAATGCAGAAGAAGAGGAAAACTGTCACTGTTCAGTGTTGTTCATAAGAACATGTTTCTTATTCACTCTTCCAAAACTTTGAATTGGAATGAAAAATGTCAGCATGTCCACATGCTCCGGGCTGAGGCTGGCTCTCTTTTTGGAAGCTATGTTACCTGCAGCGGAAAACAGACGCTCAGATGGTGTTGAGGAGCTTGGGATACACAAGTAGGATTTAGCTAATTTTGCCAAAGTGGGATATTTATCTTTATTATCTCTCCACCAATCCAAAGGATTTTCTTCCTTGGCTAGGGGCCTCTCACCAAAGTAAGCCAGGACTTCATTTCTTATTTGAGTGTTGAGGTCCTCCTCAGCTTTCTCCTCTCTGCTCTCTTCATCACTGCTGCCTCCAGACTCAAGGAGTGAGTCAAGCAAAGATGTTGAAGGTTCAGCTGCAGTTCTTATGGTTGAGGTGGTAATTTGCTGTTGCACCATCTCCCTTCTTGCTGCAAGTGCTTTAGCTTGCACTTTAGCTTGAACAGTTATAATTTGCTCAGGTGACAGAAATTTCAGTCTTCTGAACCTTGGGTCCAGAGCAGAGGAGAGAACCACAGGATTATCTACCTGATCAAAGAGTGTTTCCTTCCATCTGTTTTGAAGCTGCTCAACTGCTGTGACTTGGAAGGACTTCACTGAAGCTGAATCGTAGGTAGCACCTTCAGTGGACTTCAAGAGCCCTTTCACAAGTGGAGGCAATGAAGAGACTGTTATATATTCCTGCCCACTCATAAAAACAGTGGCACATTCAAATGGCTTAAGAGCAGTGCAAAGCTCTTCAAGCAGACTCCACTGGTCTGGTTTCAAGTCAAGATAGCGTTTGTCTCTGTGAGTGAGGGATGGGTCAGATAGAGTTGCAGTTACAGGCCACCTCTGTTCAATCAGTCTGTTAATCATGTAGAATGTACTGTTCCATCTAGTACTTACATTCTGAACAAGCTTATGCTCAGGTGTGCCCATTTGTTTCTGTTTGTCTTTCAGCTTGCTGCAAGCTTGCTCACTTTTTTTGAAATGCTCCACAAGACATCTTGCAGCTCCAACAGCTCTTTGAATGCCTGTGTTCTTTAATGCAGCATTAATCACCAACTGCAAGGTGTGGCCAGTGCAGCGTATACTGCTCCACCCATGTTTCTCCTCCAGTAATTTTGCAGCGGCCACAATGTTCGCACCATTGTCATGTACAATGGCACAAATTTTCTCAGAAGGGATTTCAAACTTGACTGCTAATTCTTCCAACCACTCTGCAATGTTGGTTGAGGTATGTCTGTCTTCGAGTGGCATGGTGGTAAGGCAGACAGATGTCATCTTCCAGTCATTCCCAATGTAATGGCATGTAATGCCAAGGTAAGCTTCAGTGGCAACACTTGTCCATATATCAGTAGTTAAAGCCATTCTACTGTTGGTGGTGTTTATAGCACTCTTAATTTTTTGGAATGCCTCCTGATACTTCCTCTCCATTAATTTTGTGAAGTGGGTCCTTGAGGGAAGAATATATCCTGGGTTGAGTGTGCCTACCATTTTTTTGAATCCTTCATATTCCACCATTGACATTGGCCGCATGTCAGTTACCAACATATTAAGTATGACATCTGTTACAATGGCTGCTTGTTGAGGAGTGCATGGGGGATTTCTCCTCTGAACAAATTCACTCATGGTGAGCTGTTTCTTTCTGAAATAAAAAAAAACAACATTTGAGTATGCAAGGAGAGGCAATTTATGTGTAAATCAATATTTGCATTGTTTTTAATGATAATTACTGTTGGCAAGTTGACAACCATGATTAATGAAAAAAAAAATCAAAATTATATACAACATTATGTTTTAACAATTTTTGGTAAAACAAATTTACACAGACATGATGTTCAGATGTAAAGATATAAACCAAAACATCTAAAATATATAATAAATTAAATTTTTATTTAAAATTAAATTAATTATAAGGATATATTGATCAATTAAATATAGAAAGAATGAAAACAAGCGTGTGAACGTAGTAGAGCCGCAGTAGATCGAAACTTTTTTAAAACTTTTTATTACATGGCTTGGTTGAATTCCAATGTAGAATGCGGTCTGTTATTTCTTGATAACAGACCGCTCGCTGCGAAATATAACACATCGTTGCCATGAAAAACAGAGCGTTGCTATGGACGCAGGATTCTAACTGTAGAGACGAAACGGACTATTTTCTTTAGTGAAAGCAATACAATCGTTTTTAAATCAATACACTCAGGACAGGAAAAATTATGCATTCACTAAAAACCACTGACTACAGTGACTAAAAAAACAATCTTTTACTACTGCTGTTATTAACTGCCTTTATATTTAATTTGCCTTTAACCATTTAATTTAACCTATTTCTGCGCTATTATAATGCATCACTTATGTTGCGAGCGAACTGATTGCGCAACCTGACGCTCGAGACAAAATAGATCTAGTGTGACTGTCCCGAAGTTGGTAAACAAAGCTGTTTACACAGTAGCATTGAATTAAACCAGACTATACTATTTTCACATCTTCATATAATGAGAATATAGGCTACAGTTTTTGCTTACCGTGCTGATGTTTCACCTTCATCCGTGACAACGTGTTTCCTCTTCATGTGTTCGTGCATTACTGTGGTACTTCCATGACACACAAGCTCAGCTTTGCATAACTTGCAGATTACAGTCTTATTTGCTGCATTTAATGTAAAATGCTCCCATGCCTTAGATGACTTGGGGCGCACACTTTTCTGCCGCCGATTGATCTGTCATTTCTCTCCGATTAACATTACTCTCTGCCATTTCGTGTGTGACTGTTGTCATGAAAGTGACGTCATCAGTAACGCTCCCCGTGACGTGAGCAGACCAACTAATCGACAATGACATTCGTTGACAACGATTTTCATAGTCGATTATTATCGATTTTATCGATTAGTTGTTGCAGCCCTAATCTGTTGGCTTGCTGACTATCACTGACCATGAAGTACTTCTCCAAATCTTGACCCAGTGTCTTCTGCCATAATTGTTCAGGGTAGTACTGCAAAGAATAGTCTCCAGGGTCTGCCTCCAACATTTGCTTCCCGACCACCATGTGCTACGTTTGCATCACTACATGTGGGTTACCCTGATACTGTGAAGAGCACCTACAATATGATGCTTGACTTGGGACAGAAAAAAAAACATTGGCAACTTGTGAGGCCAACTCATTGCCGTATTTAAAATCATTGGACCACTACCTCCATTGTTTAACATAACTAAAAGCAGAATGTTTTTGCTTTGTTTCAAAATTTTTGTAATACGAGTTAAAACTACATTGAAAAAAATATATCATCTTTAACTTTGAACTGTCACTACATTTGATTTAGGGTAATTATGTGTGTGAAGAATAGAACATTGTTGTCATGAATTTGTAATAGATTTTTGAAGTACTTAAGTTAATAGATAAATTGTAACTTTTTTTTAAAGGCAATTGGTCAAAACTACATTTCTGTTCAAGTAAATACAACTTAGAAATTCCAAGTTGCAGGAAATGTTACTTGATTTAGCTAAATTTAAACGAGTTGTTTGAAATACGTACATAATGTACTTAATTTAGTTGTTGAAAATAGTAATTCTGAGTTACACGTTTACAATACTTATATATAAACCTTTGTTAGTACAAATTACTATTCTTATTTCACTTTACTTGTTTTTTTCAAGGCAATCTGTTTGCATGCTTTTTTAAAATAAGGTTTACTCACTATTATAATTTACAGTGCAGACAACCTCCCTGCCCAGTGCACACTAGTGAGATAAATTCAAAACACTGTAATTGTAATAAAGTACTGTAACTATACTGTACTACACTGTGTGATTCTTTCAGCTCTCTCTCCAGTGCTAGGATGCATTTTTAAAGCAGTCACCTGTGCTCCTGTTCATAATTTCCTGAGATGCTACTGAATGCTTGCTTATGGATAATTGTGTGTTATTTGAGTTCACACTGTGACACAAATTGTAATGTGTGTGTGTATATATGAATATTATAGAATATTATAATTTCTAAACTACTAAATTATTAAAACATTACATGATTGAAGTGTTTACTCATGGCCCATGGTCCATTGTTAATTTCGAATTTGGCCTTTGGATTTAACTATTAATGCATTAAGCCATTTTTCAATTTATGTTTTCTGGTGGACAAAATACTTAAACTTACACAAATGTTGTCTTTTTGGTTTATACTGTCCTTATCTTGTTGCCATTAGTTATATATGATGCTTACAAGAAAGCTGTGAATTGGTTGTTCCTGGTTGTTGTTTTACATGTGCACTTCTAAATAACATTGTAAGTTCATTGATTAGATATACTGCAGTGTAATTTTAATTTTACTCATCATATTTTCGTCAGCATTCTGAAGATTATGAAATATTTGGGGATTTGGAGGAGCTAATTGTTATAACATGCAGGTTTTTCTTTCTTTTTGCTCCGAACAAAAAAAAAAAGAAGAAAAAAAAAGCACTTAACTACAGCACTTAAGACATTTGACAAAATCACACACACAAATGAAAAAAAAAAAGATATTAAAAATGACAAGGCGCTTTACGTCAAGTAGCTTCTCACGCGAGAAGGGGGGCGACAAAAACACCATTTTTACGAAGGTGTGAAGGAGTTAATCTAGCTGTGTTCGCTTTTGCAAGAGAAGTACAATGTTTTGATAATTGGGTGAAAGGTTTTCTTATTTGTGTTTAGAGTTTAGCAAAAATAGCCAATAGTTACAAAAAATGTGCTTCAGCGATCAGAAAAAACTGGAATAGTGTAATTTTGCCACCTACTGGCGGTTTTCAATTCACATTTAAAGTACCTTTCCATTTTTCTTTTTCTTTATAATTGTAAATATCAGTAAGCTATTCAACGTTTTAGGATTAAAATATCAAAACATTATTTCTGCATTTGTAACTGCAGGTTAAAGGATTCATGTCCTGCATTAAACAGTGTGTAAATACATCTAAATGCCTCTTCAGATGCAGCGTGTTTCCTCTGCATTGCAAAGATTTTTATTGGTTTGGTAACAACCCTGAATTTCATATAAAACGTATAATTTTATATATATTTTTGCAGACACTTTATTGATTGAATTTAAGAATTTGATGCTAAATATAATGCACTCTTCTAGGAAAAAATATAAAATGCCCATTAAGGGTGAAAATAACCTTTGTTGGAAAATATTAATTTCCATCACTGCTGTGAACTGACTACGCAGAATGTGAAGCATATCAATAACTTTAGGAGTCATCTTCTACCACACTCAGAAAAATATAGTCTGACTTTGTTATGGCTAAACATTTCGGAAAATACTGAGATATCATTTTTGTCTCTATCGCACCCTTATACAGTATTGTTCAAAATAATAGCAGTACAATGTGACTAACCAGAATAATCAAGGTTTTTCGTATATTTTTTTATTGCTACGTGGCAAACAAGTTACCAGTAGGTTCAGTAGATTCTCAGAAAACAAATGAGACCCAGCATTCATGATATGCACGCTCTTAAGGCTGTGCAATTGGGCAATTAGTTGAATTAGTTGAAAGGGGTGTGTTCAAAAAAATAGCAGTGTGGCATTCAATCACTGAGGTCATCAATTTTGTGAAGAAACAGGTGGCCCCTATTTAAGGATGAAGCCAACACTTGTTGAACATGCATTTGAAAGCTGAGGAAAATGGGTCGTTCAAGACATTGTTCAGAAGAACAGCGTACTTTGATTAAAAAGTTGATTAGAGAGGGGAAAACCTATAAAGAGGTGCAAAAAATGATAGGCTGTTCAGCTAAAATGATCTCCAATGCCTTAAAATGGAGAGCAAAACCAGAGAGACGTGGAAGAAAACAGAAGACAACCATCAAAATGGATAGAAGAATAACCAGAATGGCAAAGGCTCAGCCAATGATCACCTCCAGGATGATCAAAGACAGTCTGGAGTTACCTGTAAGTACTGTGACAGTTAGAAGACGTCTGTGTGAAGCTAATCTATTTTCAAGAATCCCCCGCAAAGTCCCTCTGTTAAAAAAAAGGCATGTGCAGAAGAGGTTACAATTTGCCAAAGAACACATCAACTGGCCTAAAGAGAAATGGAGGAACATTTTGTGGACTGATGAGAGTAAAATTGTTCTTTTTGGGTCCAAGGACCACATGCAGTTTGTGAGACGACCCCCAAACTCTGAATTCAAGCCACAGTACACAGTGAAGACAGTGAAGCATGGAGGTGCAAGCATCATGATATGGGCATGTTTCTCCTACTATGGTGTTGGGCCTATTTATCGCATACCAGGGATCATGGATCAGTTTGCATATGTTAAAATACTTGAAGAGGTCATGTTGCCCTATGCTGAAGAGGACATGCCCTTGAAATGGTTGTTTCAACAAGACAATGACCCAAAACACACTAGTAAACGGGCAAAGTCTTGGTTCCAAACCAACAAAATTAATGTTATGGAGGGGCCAGCCCAATCTCCAGACCTTAATCCAATTGAGAACTTGTGGGGTGATATCAAAAATGCTGTTTCTGAAGCAAAACCAAGAAATGTGAATGAATTGTGGAATGTTGTTAAAGAATCATGGAGTGGAATAACAGCTGAGAGGTGCCACAAGTTGGTTGACTCCATGCCACACAGATGTCAAGCAGTTTTAAAAAACTGTGGTCATACAACTAAATATTAGTTTAGTGATTCACAGGATTGCTAAATCCCAGAAAAAAAAATGTTTGTACAAAATAGTTTTGAGTTTGTACAGTCAAAGGTAGACACTGCTATTTTTTTGAACACACCCCTTTCAACTAATTGCCCAATTGCACAGCCTTAAGAGCGTGCATATCATGAATGCTGGGTCTTGTTTGTTTTCTGACAATCTACTGAACGTACTGGTAACTTGTTTGCCACGTAGCAATAAAAAAATATACTAAAAACCTTGATTATTCTGGTTAGTCACATTGTACTGCTATTATTTTGAACAATACTGTATATAGCCTATTTAATTCTTCTTTGCTTGTTTGTACACTTAATTCACTGATCATCAAGCTTAAAATAATCGTTATCGTTGAGAAAACCTAAGATAAGCTTGAGGACTCGACAAATAAATAAATAAATAAATATCAGCCTATTCTCACCATCATTACTCCAGTCTTCTTTGAGACATGGTCCTTCAATGTATTTTCAATGTCGGAAACAATTGTGCTGCTTAGTATTTTTCTATGATATTTTTACAGGATTGATTCGTGTATCCTGGCAGATTATTATTCAAAATATAGAAATCTTTATAATTTAACAACATTGCTGAATAAATGTTTACATTTAAAAAAAAGGAAAAAAAATATTGAATAATAAAATTATACTATAATCCTAATTTAGATTTTAAATGTAAAATATAAGAGAGGTGCTTGAAAAACTGAACATTAATCAGGCATAATGTATTTTACAGCCTTTATTATATTACAGCAACAGTCTCAGATCTAGCAGCCGATTGCGATCGATGGGTTGGCCATCAAGCCGATCAAGTGCTGCAGGCTACATTAAAAATGTAAAAAGATAAAAACACAATAACCCTGAAAAGTAATTTCAAAAAGGATTTCATAAAAATAAACGGAACAATTATTGTACATTGAATTGGCCGGGGAAAAGACTCACTAAAAAACCCCAATCACACAAAAAAAAAAAAAGTCAGATGCAGACGTCACGTTATAATGCAGACGGAGATGTCACGTTATAATGCATAACTTCACTGCTACATGTGAATCACGCGTGAACGTCTGACTCGACACTTCACTGCCACACGTGATTTACGTGACGTCTGCGTGATGTCTACGCCTCGTCTGCGTCTTAAAATGAATGGATTCAATAGCAAAAAATCAAGACGTCAGTGAGACGTTCAGTGAGACGAGTGCATGTTACAACGTCATATTAAAGATCTCATCGGAACGCCATAGGAGCGCTGTGCTCGTTCTCTCCGTCACTCCGTCAGTAGCCTGTTTCACTCACTAAACCCAATTACAGATCAAATAAGGCTTTGGTGGGACAAAAAATAGTTTTGGCGGCCGACAAAAAATTTTCAATGTAGGAAAAACCCTGCATGTAAGGGAGGAAACACAAGCAATCTGTCAAAGCATCTTCCAAAAGTGTATTATATGCAGACAGAGAAATGCAAAGTTTTCGGCTGCCTAACACAACATAAAGTACCGATAAGAATACCATTAAAGTACTGGACAGTTAAGCAATATCGGAAAGAATAGTAATACCGTTAAAACCTTAACGATACCCATCCCTAGTTATAATTGGTCATTGTTTCCTTTTTTAATATTTTAAAGATTTATTTTCTTGAAAAATGTTTTTACAGAAAGATGGATTCATTTGATAAGTTACAGTAAAGACTTTTAAATTGATTAAAAAAAAAAAAAATCTAAATAAATACTGCTCTTTTGCAAGCTCTATTAAAAAAATACTGACAAATTTAATGGTTTCTACAAAATATTGGGCAGTACAACTGTTTTAACCATGGATAATAATCAGAAATGTTTCCTGAGCAGTAAATCATCATATTAGAATGATTTCTGAAGATCATGTTACACTGAAGACTGGAGTAATGATGTTGAAAGTTCATTTTACAGGGATAAATTACATTTTACAATGCATCCACATAGAAAACAATTATGTAGTTATATTACACAATATTACTGTTTTTACGGTCTGTTTAATCCAATAAGGCTTAAGATGTGAGATTTTTTTTGTTTTTTCTACGTGAAAGATGTATTTAATGTGTCAAATGTCAATATACTCTTGTGAATTGTGTTATTTTGACTAATTATGAATATGAAAAATAATACGCGGTTGTAATTAGGCCTGAAAAGACTTCTTTTCAACTTTACCACCAAATTTAGATGTAATTTAAACCTTTTCACCTTTCACTTTATAACCACATTTAGACGTAATTTGGACATCTTTTCACCTTTCAACTAAATTTTAACATTGTTTAGAAGTCTGTCAATGACGTCTTTTTAACATGTTTTTGCTGGGTACTCTAGAATGAAAAAAATTTGATTGTTTCTATGGTAATTGTATGAAAAACAGTAGCCTAAATACATTAAGTATCCACTAAGTACTGTTGGTCTTCGGATAGATTATACTTGTTTAAGGGGGATCCTTGGAAAACCCTGGTTTAATAGATTTTAACTTGAGTTTGCAAAGAAATCTATAATCTCCAAGAGCTTAAACATCATTAAATGTTACGTTTATTTTTTATATAGAAACGATATTTAAAAAAGTCAAACTGCAAGATATGACAATGTAAAACAAAGATACAATATTATGTCTCTTTTAATATAGCACATAGAATAATACTTGCATAAAGAGACTCTTAAACACTCCTATTTGATACCCGCGTTTTTCTGTTTTTACTCAAGTTGTTATTATAAGGCACATTGGTCAAAGTCTGTTGTTGTAATAAAAGTGCTGTAAATTAACTGTTACGCTGTTCATTATTTCAAAGCAGCTTTACAGCAAAATGTTCCAGCACTAATAGGCTATCTGAAATCCAACAGGAGGAATAATTATAATAAATTATATATATGGCCTCTTAGTTTTTTTAATTATGTCCCGGGCAAGCAAGTTCTAAATTGTGACAAAGAAAGAAAAACACAAAAAGTTGTTAGTATTGGAAGGGGGGAGAAACTTGTGAAACCAGTTCCTCTGAAACCAGTTCTGCTCCTGAACTGAGTCATTGTTTGCTGAGTTCACTAGGCCTAGGAGTTGTACAATAGGATACAACTTTAAGAAATTTTACAATGGGTACTTGCTATTTGTCCGTCAAATACTTTTAGATATCGGCTTTCTTGTGATTGTTTAAATCATAGCCCAAGGAAAATCACAAGTGGAATTTATTTATCTTTTTGATTACTTACCTGATCCAAAGGAACTCCAACTTGATCGCTGACTGAACTTAACCAGGTGCATCCAGTAGTTTTAAATGCGATGTCTGTGTTTTCCTTTTTGTCCATTTTGCATTGTGTAGATCCCTGTATCACCTGACAAATATCGACGTCGTATCGCCAAACTTTAAGCGTAGTATATATTAGAAATACTTATACAGAATTAGCATGGTGAAGACAAATCAAACGCTCCGTATCAAAGAGCTAAAGTTGTGTGTTGAAGTAGGTTGAAGGCGGGGCTGGTTGAGCTGTCAGCAGGGAATCAAGTGATCTTATTGGAGTGTGTTAAAATCAAAAATTAAAGGAACGCCTCGCATTGAAAGAGGCGGCTCAAGGGAGGAGTAACACATATTCAGAGTTTTCCTCTCCCAGTCCCACGTATTTGGCGTGAGAAGCACGCTTTGGCTCTGTCTCCCGTATGCAGTGCAGAAGCAGCACGGACTAATATTTCTTTCACACAAGACATCACTGATCCGCGGCTGTTCACCACAAACAACATCCCAGATAGCACATACGTCTAGCTGATATCGATAAGATAAACAAAGTTGCATCGCCAAAATGGAGCTCGGAGAGCGTTTGCTAATTGGGAAAATGTCGCCGAGACGTCGGGAAAAAGATCGCAAATGCTGTCCGGTGTTGTTCCGATCTTACTCTGCCCATTTAACTTTTTTATGAATGTCATGAGTTATAGTTAGTCGCATTTTTTCTCACATATGCATTCATGGAGTACAGACCAAAAGTTTGGAAACATTACTATTTTTAATGTTTTTGAAATAAGTTTCTTCTGCTCATCAAGCCTGCATTTATTTGATCAAAAAAAAAGTAATACTGTGAAATATTATCACAACTTAAAATAAGTTTTCTATTTGAATATACTTAAAAAAAAAAAAAATATATTTATTCCTGTGATGCAAAGCTGAATTTTCAGCATCATTAGCCTACTCCAGCCTTCAGTGTCACATGTAACATCCAGTCTATCACATGAAATCATTCTAATATTCTGATTTATTATGAGTGTTGGAAACAGTTCTGCTGTCTAATACATTTGATGAATAAAAGGTTGAAAACTGCATTTATTCAACAACAACAACAAAAAAATTCTAATAATATATATTCTAATAATATATTTTATTTACAGTCACTTTTTATCAATTTAACACATCCTTGCTGAATAAAAGTATTGATTTTATTAAAAAAAAAGAAAGAAAAAAAATGACTGACCCCAAATTACTGACCAGTATTGTATATTGTTATTACAAAATATTTATATTTTAGAAACCTAGCTTCTTCTTTTTGTTTTTTACTTTTTATTCATCAAAGTATATTAAAAAAGTATCACGTGTTCTGAAAAAATATTAAGCAGCAGAACTGTTTCCAACTTTGATAATGAATCATCATATTAGAATGATTTCTAAAGGATCATGTGATGATCCTAAAAATTCAGCTTTGCATCACATAAATAAATGATAATTTAAAATATAATAAATTTAAAAACAATTATTTTACATTGTAATAATATATCACAATATTACATTTTCTTCTTTATTTTTGATTAAATAAATGCAGGCTTGATGAGCAGAAGAAACTTCTTTCAAAAACATTAAAAATAGTAATGTTTCCAAACTTTTGGTCTGTACTTTATATACAAAATAACACGCTATATAATGAGGCAAATAAATGTTTGCAATGTAACACTTTTTAAAGTAGCATCTGTCATTACATCAAACAAATAAAATACAATTTTAAGGTCACAGACTCACCAAAATTATTTTATCATTACATCATGTCATGGAGAATGTGTGCTCAAAAAGCATTTGATTGCAGGCTCAACAGAACAGGTGTATATATGGGGTATAATTGTCACAGCCTTAACTGCTACACCTGTTAAAGTTTCTCCCCACTGACCCAAATGTATTTTATTATCAAATCATGTTATGGAGGATGTGTGCTAAAAAGCATTTGATTGTTGCATCAACAGAACAGGTTTACATGAGGGGTATTATTTTCACAACCTTAACTGCTACACCTGTTAAAGAGATAGTTCACCCATAAATGAAAATTAGGTGTTTTTCTGCTTACCCCCAGGGCATCCAAGATGTAGGTGACTTTAGCACTATTCGGACGGGACTAGTTTTCTAAACTACGTTTGAGTTTCGATTCTTACCACCTGACGTCTGTGATTTTCATGTACCAATTCGGATGGGACTAACATCTCCATGTTTATTACAGAGGTGGGAGGGTCTGATTTGTGCATCTGGGCATCACAGAGATCACGCGCTCTGTATGCGTGCATTGCATTCATTCAGAATGATTGCCTTAGTATTATTACACAATAAATACTAAATGGCTAGTATAGCAAACCATGTTAGTGTGTGGTTCCTTTAGTTTAACTTGTTTTCCTTTTTTTTCTTTTTTTTATTAAATGTAATTAAAACATTATGTAACTGAGTACATAAATGAACGTGAGTAATCTTACCTGATGCTTATATTACAATAGCCAGTATTAACAGTTTACGCGATCTTGCTCTTGATTTTATTATTTTTATTTTTTATTATTAGCTATATATTTGCCGCTAAGCAAATATATCAAACATCCGCGCGGTAAGAGCATCTACGGTAATTCACGTTTGCCAAAACACACAAGGAAACGCGTGGTGAAATAAAATATCACTGGCAATCACAGACATTCGCATTCGGACGGGATAAGTTTTCTCAGAGGATCACCTGAGTTTGCTGAAAAACGGTAGGTAATTTGCTCTGGAATTATCACAGAGGTTATGTGAGAAAAACACAGACGTGGCAGATTCGGATGGGATTAAAATCACCAAGTACGTCTGTGAAACGCAGATTTCTCTAACGACCCCCTGTAAAACTAGTCCCGTCCGAATAGGGCTTCTGTTTCTTCAGTAGAAAACAAATTATCATTTTTAGCTCCAGTCATTGCAGTCTCTCAGCCATACAATGCATGGCAAATGATAACAGAATCTAAAAAAGTAAAAAAATACAAAACATGCATAAGGCTTGTCTTCGTGTTGCTCTATATGTCATGGTAGGAAATCCATTGTTTCCTCCGTGTCATGTTTTGTGTTTGTTTTTGTACTCACGTAGTCTCCATGTGCTCGTCTGGTTGATTGTTGTCACCTGTGTGTTGATTGTCTCGCTCCAGCTGATCCTCATCTCCACTCAGCTACATAAACTCACTCATCTCTCCGTCTGTTGTCAGATCCTCACTCATGTCTCCGCTCCCTAGCTGGATTACCGTCTCCCGTGTTCGTGTGCTGGATTGTGTTCGTGTTGTCATCTTCATGTCAGTGTTCCAGTCCGTTCCTGGTTTCATCCATTTGACCGTCTTCACCTTCACCATCGACTTCACCATCCAGCTCTTCTCACGCCACCGTAGACCTTCTTTTCCATTGCCAACATTCTGGACTCTGATTTCAATAAACTTCATCTGATTGCCTGCAATTGCTTCCTCCTCTTTTACTAGTCGTCACAGTAGGATCTGACCATCATGGAAGCAGCAGGCGATCGATCCCCATCTCATCTGGAGGAATTTCTGCAGAGAGCCGTTGGTCGTATGGATCACCAAGACAAGGCGATAGATGAGATGGGTCGAGCTTTCCAAGCAATGGTGACGAAGGTGTCCGAGCTCGCTCTCCAGGCTCAACATCAACTACAACCGCCACCCGCTGCGCCTCCCACGCCACCCACACCGCCGATTGTCTCCGGGGGGATTTCCCAGTCCGAACCACGCCTCCCCATCCCTAAGAAATATGCGAGTGAGCCAGAGTTTTGTCGATCATTTCTGTCTCATTGTTCTCTGCACTTCGCCCTGCAGCCCCGCACATTTTGCACCGAGGAAATGAAGGTGGCATTCGTCTTGTCACTACTGACGGGGAGGGCTGCCCTCTGGGGGACGGCGGTGTGGGAGAACCAAGACAGCTGCTGTGCCTCGTTCCACGCCCTTTCGGAGGAGATGAGACGGGTCTTCGACCGCTCCGTCGCCAGGAGGGAGGCGGCTAGACTTCTCACGGACCTACGTCAGGAAGACAGGTCCGTATCCAACTATTCCATTGAGTTCCGCACCCTGGCGGCGGAGTGTAAGTGGAACGAAGAGGCGCAGTGGGATCACTTCCTGCATGGGTTGGCTGACCGCATCCAACAGGAGATCCGCGCCGTCGAGCTCCCCACTTCTCTCAATGGCCTGATCGACCTCACCATCAGAGTAGACCACCGACTCGACCAAGCCGCCAGACGGAGGGGGAGAGCAGTTCTCGCGACCAGACCGGAGGCTCAGCGTCAGCGCTCAGAGGTTGCGGTCAGCCCACCTGGAGATCTTGAACCCATGCAGGTGGGGCGAGCTCGGCTCTCCCGGGAGGAGAGGATCAGGTGGAGATCCCTGGGACTATGTTTATACTGCGGCAGCCAAGAACATCACATCCAGCGCTGTCCGGTAAAAGACCAAGCCCGATAGTAAAACGGAGGCTACTATCGGGTGGGATCTCTGCCAGGAAGACCTCATCTACATTGACACTCCTTCCGGTGAGTCTACGGTGGTCCACCCACGCACTCGATCATCACGCTTTGTTGGATTCTGGGGCCGAGGGTAGTTTCATGGACTTTAAGTTTGCTACTAAACTCAACATTCCTCTCACCTCCCTCAAACACCCCATTGCACCTTTTGCACTCAACGGACACAGACTGCCAGTCATCACACAGACCACCTTACCTGTTTCTCTCATCACATCTGGCAACCATACGGAGGAGATTTCATTCTTCATCACGGACTCACCTCAATCCCCCATTGTTCTCGGTCACACCTGGCTCCAGAAACACAACCCCAGGATCGATTGGCGCCTCGGATCTGTGGTTAGCTGGAGCGAGGAATGTCATTTGTCTTGTCTTTTGTCTGCTGGTGTTAATGTTTCTGAGTCTGTGTATCAGGGGGAAGCAGTGGATTTGGCTAACGTGCCCGCGGAGTACCACGACCTGAAGGAGGTGTTCAGTAAGTCTCGTGCTGATTCTCTTCCTCCTCATCGTCCCTATGAGTGTGCGATAGAGTTATTGCCAGGTACTTCTCCGCCTAATGGCAAGTTATATTCTTTGTCTATTCCAGAGACGGCGGCCATGGAGAAATATATATCCAGTTCTCTAGCAACGGGGTTTATCCGCCCTTCTTCTTCTCCAGCGGGGGCGGGGTTCTTTTTTGTGGGAAAGAAGGACGGATCCTTGCGACCTTGCATTGACTACCGAGGGCTGAACAACATAACGGTAAAGAATACCTATCCTTTGCCGCTTATGTCTTCAGCTTTTGAGAGGTTGCAGGGAGCATCCGTTTTCACTAAATTGGACTTACGTAATGCTTATCATTTGGTCCGCATCAGGGAGGGGGATGAGTGGAAGACTGCCTTTAACACCCCTAGAGGCCATTTTGAGTACTGCGTGATGCCTTTCGGGCTTACGAACTCGCCGGCAGTCTTCCAAGCACTCGTTAATGACGTGTTGCGAGACATGGTCGATCTGTTCATATATGTTTACCTGGATGACATATTGATTTTTTCTTCGTCTCTCCAGGAACACGTGCAACACGTACGACGAGTGCTTCTGCGGTTGCTAGAGAATGGATTGTTTGTCAAGGCGGAGAAATGCGTTTTTCATGCACAGTCTGTTTCTTTTCTAGGACACATCATTTCGACTGAGGGTGTTCGCATGGATCCTGAGAAGGTTAAGGCTGTGGTAAATTGGCCATCCCCAGAGTCTCGCAAGGCCCTGCAGAGATTTCTGGGGTTCGCCAATTTTTACCGGCGTTTCATTCGCAATTTCAGCCAACTAGCCGCTCCTCTGACCGCCTTGACCTCCCCTAGTTTGACGTTCAGGTGGTCAAACGCAGCCGAGGCTGCGTTTGCCAAACTGAAAAGCTGCTTTGTTTCAGCTCCCATTCTCGTCACCCCTGATCGCTCACGTCAATTCGTAGTGGAGGTCGACGCGTCAGAGGTGGGGGTAGGAGCAGTGTTGTCCCAACGCGCATCCTCAGACGGAAAGGTGCATCCTTGCGCGTATTATTCTCACCGTCTATCTCCTGCGGAAGTTAATTATGACATTGGCAATCGAGAGTTGTTGGCAGTCAAACTTGCACTGGAAGAATGGCGTCACTGGCTTGAGGGGTCGGGTGTACCTTTCATTGTATGGACGGACCATAAGAATCTCGAATACATTAGAACCGCCAAAAGACTTAACTCCAGGCAGGCTCGGTGGGCATTGTTTTTCGGTCGTTTCGATTTTACACTTTCTTACCGGCCGGGTTCCAAAAACATCAAACCCGATGCTTTATCCCGTCTTTTTGAGCGTTCCGATCATACTGCTACTCCCGAGCCCATTTTACCGGGGACCATCATTATCTCCGCGCTCAGATGGGAGGTTGAATCGAAGGTGTTGACTGCCTTAGAAGGGGTAACGCCCCCGGCTCGTTGCCCACCGAACCGATTGTTTGTGCCGGAGGGGTTACGGTCAGACGTTCTCCAGTGGGGTCATTGTTCCAGTGTTGCTTGTCACCCAGGGGTTAGTAGAACTAGGTTTCTAGTCAAGCAACGATTTTGGTGGCCTGGTATGGCTCGTGACGTCCACGACTTCGTCTTGGCTTGTTCAGTTTGCGCTATTGGTGAGACTTCCAATCGACCTCCAGATGGGTTACTCTTACCGCTGTCTGTCCCTTCGAGACCCTGGTCCCACATTTCGCTAGATTTCATTACCGCCCTCCCGCCCTCTAAGGGCAATACGGTGATTTTAACCGTAGTGGACCGGTTCTCGAAGGCGACTCATTTTATTCCCTTGCCCAAATTACCTTCAGCCAAGGAAACAGCGGTAGCTGTCATTGACCACGTCTTCCGTATACATGGCCTTCCGACAGACGTGGTTTCTGACAGGGGTCCCCAATTTGTGTCCAAATTTTGGCGAGAATTTTGTAAATTGTTAGGAGCGACTGTTAGTCTTTCTTCCGGGTTCCATCCCCAGAGCAATGGTCAAACCGAGCGAGCCAATCAGGATGTCGAAAGGGTTTTGCGATGTTTGGCTTCCAATAATCCTTCGTCCTGGTGTCAGCAACTCTCAATTGTGGAGTACGCACACAATTCTTTACCAGTGTCATCTACGGGCATGTCTCCATTTAAGTGTAGTTTAGGGTACCAACCACCTAATTTTGTCAGTACGGAATCCGAGGTTTCGGTCCCCTCCGCACACGCACTAGTCCAGAGGTGTCACCGCACCTGGACCAGAGCTCGCAGAGCTCTGCTCCAGGCTAGGTCGCGCACCAAGGCTAAGGCCGATCGCCACCGGTCGAAGCCTCCCCGTTACGTCGTCGGTCAAAGAGTGTGGCTTTCAACCCAGAATATTCAGATGCGTTCCATTTCGAATAAGCTTGCTCCCAAATTTATTGGCCCATTTTCTGTTACCAAAATCATTAATCCGGTAACAGTGCGTCTTAGCCTTCGTCCGGCGTACAGGAGGGTTCATCCCGTGTTCCATGTGTCCAAAATTAAACCGGTGATTTTCTCCCGTCTTAACCCGCCTGCCCCGGTTTCCCCCCCGCCTCTTATCGTTAATGGGGAAACCACATATTTGGTTAATCGTATTCTGGACTCTAGTCGGAGGGGACGCGGATTTCAGTACTTGGTGGATTGGGAAGGTTACGGTCCGGAGGAGAGAAGGTGGGTTCCTGCTCGGGACATACTGGATCACCGCCTTATTGATGATTACAATCTACAGGTAAAGCAGGCTGGGAACGTCAGGTGACGTCCTAGGGGAAGGGGGTACTGTCACGGTAGGAAATCCATTGTTTCCTCCGTGTCATGTTTTGTTTGTTTTTGTACTCACGTAGTCTCCATGTGCTCGTCTGGTTGATTGTTGTCACCTGTGTGTTGATTGTCTCGCTCCAGCTGATCCTCATCTCCACTCAGCTACATAAACTCACTCATCTCTCCGTCTGTTGTCAGATCCTCACTCATGTCTCCGCTCCCTAGCTGGATTACCGTCTCCCGTGTTCGTGTGCTGGATTGTGTTCGTGTTGTCGTCTTCGTGTCAGTGTTCCGGTCCGTTCCTGGTTTCATCCATTTGACCGTCTTCACCTTCACCATCGACTTCACCATCCAGCTCTTCTCACGCCACCGTAGACCTTCTTTTCCATTGCCAACATTCTGGACTCTGATTTCAATAAACTTCATCTGATTGCCTGCAATTGCTTCCTCCTCTTTTACTAGTCGTCACACTATAATTTTACACAGAACTAGAGGAAGTATTTAGTGAAGTTTATATTGTGAAACATAATACAGAACTTTGCATAGAACTTTTCAAAGATTTACCAATCCAGACCATTTAAAAGATAAAAGTCAGGATCTTATAGACCAAGATATTTAGTTTCAATTTTGATTGTTTAATTAAATGTGCTCTGATTTCGGAATTGCAGTGATCGAGTCACTCTCCCACTTTTTAATTATATTTAGGCATTGTGATTACTTGAATATATAGTCACTCAAAATCAAATACGTTATTGCGCTGAAACCCCCTCACTCATAAATCATCATGACGGTCTTCTGAATCTGATCCCTCGTGATTGGGTAAAATTGTGGCTGCAAAGTCAGCATCAGCACCTTTGCAGTGTGTGTGTGTGTGTGTGCTTTTTTAGTAACGACTTGCTTACTGATTGGATGCAATGCATGCACACATGAGTTTGTTTGTTAACTATACAACTTAAATGTTTGAAAATCCGCACAATCAAATTCAAAAACCATCCAATCTAGCATCCAGTCTGCTTCTGTGAATGGTAAAGTCTGCACTCTCGACTTACACAGCAGCACCATTGCACTGCAAAGATGTATCGGGAGAAGCGCAACTATTAGACGACTGAACGTAATTTCCAAAAGTCAAATATTCCCCTTCAACCGTCGAATAACATTTGCAACACATCCTC
Source organism: Carassius auratus (assembly GCF_003368295.1). Taxonomy (NCBI): domain Eukaryota; kingdom Metazoa; phylum Chordata; class Actinopteri; order Cypriniformes; family Cyprinidae; genus Carassius; species Carassius auratus. The sequence goes on from NW_020524279.1 coordinate 53,261, forward strand.
ACGGCACAACTTTTTATAAGCCATTTTGCAATTTTCTCTCACAAATCTAACAATTTACTCACACAGTATGGACTGAACTGCTTTCGCATCAATGACACGATAGCTCTCTTGCTCTGCTATTTTCTCAAACACTTTGAATAGGAACAAGACAAAATTTTGGTCTAGAATCAAAGTACTACATGTCTCCCATGTAGTGTTAGGAAATACAAATTAGATATTACACCATATTAGGAACTACAGTCTATTTTATTAAGTATGATGTCACAATTTTGCGACTTTGGCACTGAGAGGGTTAATGACCTGAACAAAGAACAAGCTGGTCTGACATAAACGTTATTCTGGTCAGTGTCTAGTCTTTCCCCTCCAAGAAATTGCCTCTAGAAAGGCCCTGCACAGGCCTCAAATCTAGGCCCTAAGACATAAATAAGTCAAGGCCCGTTGGGCTCTCTCCCACCTTTAATACCACGAATGAGGCACCGACCAAGGCACCGAACCCCCAACTGCTCCCTGGGCGCAGCAGCATAAATAGCTGCTCACTGCTCCGCATGTGTTTTCATGGTGTGTTTATGTTCACTGCGGTTTGTGTGCACTTAGGATTGGTTAAATGCAGAGCACTAATTCCAAGTACGGTTAACGATACTTGGCCACTTGGCACTTTGCGGTTGCAGACAAATTTTCAAGGTCTGTCAAAAACCCCTTATCACCGTTAAATCTGTGCTCGTTGCGGTCGCTGATGCTTGTCAAATATGAGCATGTCAGCGACGTGAACTCAACCTGTCTCAAGCAGTCACAGACACTGCAATATTTTCACACCTTTTTATTTAAAACATTTTGCTCCGTTTACATTTTTATGTTTATTACATAAACCTGCATGTGTTATTTCATAGTTTTGAGTTTTGTTGCGTTTATGTGTTCATGACGTCAAGGTTAGATTATTGTAATGCTGTACTGGGTGGTGTAGCCGCACTGGGTTGTACATTATAATTAACTCAAATGATATATAGGGAATTTTAATGATTAATCAGGAATATGATTAATATATATATATTTCATATGACCAGTGTTAATTTTGACACGAAATTTTTATTTAGTTTTAGTCTTAGTCTTTTGACTATAATTCTTTTTAGTTTTAGTCAAGTTTTAGTCATCTGATTTGTTTTAATTTTAGTCTTATTTTAGTCGACTAAAATTGCTTGGTATTTTAGTCGACTAAAATAAGACTAAAATCAGTAACAGATTTACTAGACAATTTTTTACAGCTGGTATAGGAAACAAACTTAACCAAAATATATAAAACACAAATTCAACTTTATTTCAACACAACTGTGTCTTTATTTCGATTCAAAAGCTTTTATGCAGCAACAAACACTGTCATGATAATGTAAACAATAACTAGCTGCCAACTGACCATCAATAAAAGAAAAATAAAGTTAGGTACAGGACCTTAAAGCTTACAGCTGAGCTGAACAATAAGTGCATACATTTAAAGTAAATATTTATTAAGTTGGGTGGATAAAAAAAGTAACAAGATTTTATAAGGTATTAATTTGTCTAGCAATATTGTATGTTTTAAATACTACAATATTGCTAGATTAGTATGTATAATGATAGGATGTGAACATTCACGTTTCACATGACTAATATAGAAATATTTGTGATATTGTCAACAAGTAGAACATTATAAAATATACTAAACATTAGTATTAATCAAATGTATTTATCATGATATTACGTATTAGAATTGTGCTCTCATCTAACTTGAAGAAGGGGCTATTTTACAGTACTTTTTAGTTCGTAATATTTAATGCTACAACATCTACGCACTGCAGTCTTCCAATTTTGCCTAGCTCAGTAAACAAAAGAACATCGTTGTGAAATTACATTTGAGAAAATGTCCAGGTGGCTCATCTGTAAATGTTTTTTCAAATTGGTTGTGTTCTTGCCACGAATGAGCGCTCCGTGTGCTTTACGCTTTGTTTTGTTTTGTTCGTCGTCAAACGTGAAGTGAACTGTGGACATTTTGTCGCTCTTTTAGACATCACCTCTTCGAATGCCGTCTTCCCTGGAGCTCATTTAAAAACTGAAAACCTTCGCTTCACGTCTCAATAAGTCAGGCTCGGATTTGTTCTCTTCTCTCATGCAGTCTCGCCTATTCTGTTTTGCCGGTTCTTTTGTTCATTCCTCGCATCTCTCCGGTCTGCTGATTTGATTTTCGTCACAGTCTATTTTCGTCTCGTCCTTTATTCGTTGACGATAATGTCAATCAATTTAGTCATAGTTTTAGTCTCCATCAGTGCCTTCTTTTTTAGTTTTCGTTTCGTTTTCGTCCGCAAAAATATATTCGTGACGAAAATAATGACGAAAATATTTAGTCAACGAAATTAACACTGCATATGACAGATTAAAATTATGAAAATGAAAAATAGGTCAATTGTATATATCAATAACTCATTGCAAGGCACTGTAATTTACTCAATACATCAATATTCCATTCTTCATATCAATTATAGTGATATCTCTTACTGTGAATTACCGCAAATCAAACAGTGGTTTGTCCAGCAAACGGCCGTAAGATTAACTTAACTTTCAATAGGGTTATCACTTCTTATTATTCAAGGAAAAAAAAAATTCTGGCCATGAAACACATTCTCCTATCATTATGAAATTTCAGTTACTGGAAAATAACGAGCTTGTAGCTAAAGATCAGACATTTCATTGACTCTTGATATGAGCATTTTAGACAGAAGCAATCATGAATATATATTGGTTTTTTATAATTGAACTAATAATACATCAAACTACAAATCACACAGAGTAAATACGGGTAGGACAATACAGACAGTAAACTTTGTACAAGACATAACGGAATCCAAATGAGTGAGAGAGGATGAGAGAGAGGTGAGAGAATAGGCGCGATCACAGAATTACGAGCTCAGTTATGCAACTCACAGACAGTAACCCTTGAAAGACAACAACGAATCAAATCATCATATTAAGTGGGGAAAACGTTCCTTTGTCTCTGGGGAAATACCCCCACACGTGAGTTATAGCTGACAGAATTGAACATTTTTCTTAAGAAAGATTGTATTTCTGAAATGATGCATCTTTTTGTAATTTGTCGTCGAGATTCGACACAGTCGGATTTTTACTATTATAAAGATACCATAAATGACATATTACACACATTTAAAGTTTGATTAACACATGATAAAACTGCAGATACTCCAATTTATATGGGGAAACATCTACTGCACAAAAAGGCAATACTCAATACATTTATAATACATTGAGAAAATAAAAGGTTACTATTCTCTTTTCTAAGAGTTAGCTTTCCTGTCCTGTTTCCCATAGGTCGTAAAGTGATCTGGTCAGGGGGGTAGGGTTACAACTCATGATTCTATGTGAGAACATTCATTCCAAAAACATTTCCCATTTACAAGTCAGCAATTTATAATCCTCGCATAATCAATCACCTTTATTTATATAGTGCTTTAAACAAAATACATTGCGTCAAAGCAATGAACAACATTCATTTGGAAAACAGTGTCTCAGTAATGCAAAATGATAGTTAAAGGCAGTTCATCATTGAATTCAGTTATGTCATCTCTGTTCAGTTTAAATAGTGTCTGTGCATATATTTGCAATCAAGTAAATGATATCGCTGTAGATGAAGTGACCCCAACTAAGCAAGCCAGAGGTGACAGCGGCAAGGAACCGAAACTCCATCGGTGACAGAATGGAGAAAAAAACCTTGGGAGAAACAAGGCTCAGTTGGGGGGCCAGTTCTCCTCTGACCAGACGAAACCAGTAGTTCAATTCCAGGCTGCAGCAAAGTCAGATTGTGCAGAAGAATCATCTGTTTCCTGTGGTCTTGTCCTGGTGTTCCTCTGAGACAAAGTCTTTACAGGGGATCTGTATCTTATATATGTTTTTTTCCTCATCATGACATATTTTTGGACTGATGCGACTTATAATCAGGTGCGACTTATAGTCCGAAAAATACGGTAATTAGATTACAGTTGAGTTGCAAACCCCTGAAAATCTTTAGATGTTTTACAATCTTCATTGACATGGTCGTAACAGTAAACACAAAGACATCAGATGCCAGATACCAGACACGTTTCTACGCACTACTTGAGATTAAATATTTAGCCTTTTGTTTAATGTTGTAAAAGTTTAGACATTTTACGATACAAATGATTTAAATAGAATTAAATAAAACAACACTTTTTTCCAACAAGGATTTTTGTTGAGACAAAAAAATTAAATCGTATAGGTTAACCTAATTTTAAAGTAAAAACATCGGTTGCTTTGAACATTAACACAGAAAGGCATACATTACTGGTAGATTTGCAAATACGGTCTGAGATTACACTCAATTTTCGTTCACACTCTGTACATCATAAAACAAAACAAATGTAAAATAAATACATAAAACAACACTGAAGAAAAAATAAAAATAAAATATATATAAAGATAACGAACGAAACCAGGGGAGTAACAGATTTTCACATTAAAGGGTCGTTTTCACTCAATATCCTGTTAATCTTGAGTACCTATAGAGTAGTACTGCATCCTTCATAACTGCAAAAAGTCTTTAGTTTTTTATATTTATAAGAGAAAGATAGTCTGTACCGTTTTTTCCCGGGAAAAACCCGAGCGACTGGAGGTGTGACGTGTGGGCGGAGCTAAAGAATCACCTGCTGGAGATGACTTGAAAAACAATTTATTGTTGTGATCGTATATTAATGTCTTCGTGTTTGCTTAAGTTTCCTCTGAGCACCACAGTGATAGCTGGACACTTTTGTCCATATTAGGAATTTCCTGATATCAGCGCAAGAGCACACTCCGGCTTCGAGTATGAATGAAACACACACTGCATGAGAGTTTAGCGCTCTGTGATGTTCATCTCGCTGTGTTCTGGGTCTGAATGAAATACCAGGTTATGCACAGACTTTCATGTCTCTTTGAGTTTGAATCTATATTTATTCACACCAGCTCTTAAAAAAAAGTGATGTCATGCCGCATGCGTTGCGGTTTCTGTGTGGAGTCAAAAAGATCTAACTCTGTGCCACCGCATAACTAAAGATGTGTAAAAAATTTATGAGTATATATTAGTGCTGTCAAAATTAGCGCGTTAACGCATTCGATTAATTTGAAATATTTAACGCGTTAAAAAAAAATAACGCAATTAACGCGGTTGCAGTTTTTTTTATTTCCAGTTGTGGTCTATGTGTGTTCAACGTGCAAAGAAATATGGATAAGACCAAGGAAGGACTTTTAGACGGAAAGTTTCAGTTTAAAATTCTGCCGGATTACTCTTCAGTCTGCCACAAGAGCTCATGAACTCAAATGTCATTGTTTAAAAAAAAACAAAAAAAACAATGACTGTAACAGTGCGTAAATCAGACCTTTCTGTAACGCTAACGTTAATAAGCTTAAACGAAAATAACGAAATAATTGTGTAGCGGAGTATTTTTTGTACACAGTGCCGCGAACTGTCAATCACTCCTGTACGCGTGCATCACTGTCCTCCTCAGCTGCAGCAACTTGCGCTCTCTCTCTTCATCAAGCTTTAAAACAAAAAGGGGACAAAAAGATCATATTGTCTTTGTGCATAGGCTATAGATTAATTAGATAAATGAATATCTAAATTTGTGCCTTGCCGTCTACGGTATTTTTTTAGAACTTAGAAAAAAGATGCTGCAGCCAATGAACCGCCAGCGGGGGCTGCAGGACGACTCAACCTCCGCGGACAGTTTTTAATGTTTATCAGACAATAAATACTCAAGATTTTGCTTTAGTATAACTCACAACGAGTTTCACACACCTTCTCCGGCCACGTTGAGTTGTTGACACTTAACAGTGGGAAAAGCGACACATGCGCTATTCACTTGTATAACTTAAGGGTGAATGGGCAATGTAGTTTCTGCTCTGAGTGGGATGAATTAGGAAGCTTGCATTGTGAAGGGCGCTCTGAAAATCGGCAGTGCAGGTAAAAGATTAAAACCTCTATTAAAACAGATGTCCAAATGAGCGTACCGGTACGCTATAAGCACGTTCTGGGCGCACGGAGAGGTGGCGGTACGCTCAAGAGCTATATTTGGAAGTGGCAGTACTGAGTACGGGTGCATACCGGCCCATTTAAAGCACTGGCAATGACTATACTTTGGATTTTTTTTGCAGTCCACTTAGAATTCAACATGGAAATCATTTTTGTTTTTTATTGGCATTGATTGTTTTGAAATTCAAATGGTACTTACATGCCTGTGTTTTTATTTCTGTAATAAATATGGCTTTCAAGCCAACAGTTAATTTGGAGGATATTGATGGTTTATTGCAGGAATGTTGTTTACATGAGAAAATCTGTGTTACAAGTTAAATAAAAATTCCAATAAACAATCATATTTTGAATTTAAATAGTTTCTTTGTCTTGAGTTTACATTAATTATTTATATTTTACATTTAAATATCCAAAAAGTTTCAGTCTTTTAATTGCGATTAATCGCGATTAATCGCGATTAATTTTTAAAAATTGTGCGATTAATTAGTTAATTTTTTTTAATCGATTGACAGCACTAGTATATATATATATATATATATATATATATATATATATATATATTATATATATATATATATATATATATATATATATATATATATATATATATATATATATATATATATATATATATATATATAGAGGCTCTGGTAGACCCGTGATGATCTGACTGGGTTCAGGAAAATCAACTGTGACTTGACTTGGCTCATGAAGATCAACTGTGACTTGATTTAACTCTGGGAGGTTAATGGTGACTTGACCTGACTCTGGACGGTCAACAGTGAGCTGACTAGATTCTGGGAAATCAACGAGGACCTGATCAACAGTAACCTGATTAGACTCTGGGAAATCAACGGGGAATTTGACTTGACTCATGAAGTTTAACTGTTGTTTTACTTGACTTTTGGGTGTTAGTAGTGACTTGACCTGACTCTGGAGGATCAGCAGTGACTTGACCTGACTCTGGAGGATCAGCAGTGACTCTGGAAAGTCAACAGGGACCCGACTCGACTCCGGAAAGTCAACAGGGACCTGACTCGACTCCGGAAAGCCCACTGTGGCTGCCATCTTCTGCAGTGGCTCTGGGCTAGCAGCCACCTTGTGCAGTGGCTCTGGGTTGGCGGCCACACTCCCGAGAATCTCTAGGATTTTGGATGGCATAGAAAAATAATTAAAAAATGTTTCAGCGGCCGTCTTGTCTTGCTACATTATATTTTCCAGCGACGATAGGATACAATTGCTGTTCTTAACTCACTCTAAAAAGATAAACGCACAGATGTGAATACATGCAACTTCCATCTTTCTCTCTCTCTCTCTCTCTCTCTCTCTGTGTGTGTGTGCGCGCGTGCATGTGCTGCTGAGCGAGTGGGCGGAGTTGGCGTCTGAGCGAGCGAGGTTCAACGGTGTGTGTGTATTTTTTCGAACTTTTCTTATTGTTTTTTGTTTATGGGTATTTGTTTTATTGTGGTTTATGGTTGGTTAAAGAAAGGTTAGTTTGAGAACAGTAGTTTTGATATGCGGCCGCCTGCTTTTGCTGGCTGGCATGGCGGTACCGGCGTTGTCAGCTTTTGACAAGCTGAGTAGACGGCATGGGATTAAAGTACTTGCTGAGACACAATGCTCAGTGGAGCAGTGTAGTTTAGCGGTGGCAGATGTGGTGGGATGTGAGAGTATAATATCTGTGTCTCGGATGAACAGCGCTGTTGTGTTGTTTTTAGACAGCATTGATAAAGTGAATTTAGTAGTAGAAAATGGAAAATGGCATGATTCTAAATAATGAAAATGAAGAATTAAACCTGGTTATGAAATTCAAAGTTGATAATTTTGGTTATGTGATTTTTTCGACCTTTAGCATGATGAAATGCTTCGGCTGCGGGATGGAAGGTCACACTATTAGAGCATGTCCAGATAAAGAAATACAAAGTGCATTTCAGAATAACGTGGCAACGGAAGGGACGAGCGCTGACAGTGTTAGAGCACGTAATCCCAAACTCACTGCAGAGAGTAACGGTAGTGAAGTTGTGGAGACGATGGAGGTGAATACTATGGCAATTGACGATACAACGGTGGTAAATGGAGATGCAAATACCATGGTAAATGCTGTCGTAAATATTGTTTCAAACGATGGTGAAGGAAAAGATGATGATTCGTTACAGAAAAATGAAGTTGCTGCTGTTGTGGCTGAGGCGGGTAGTGATGGTTTGGATATGGCGGAGGATGAATCTATGTTTAAAAACCCCTGCAATGAAAAGAAAGACAAGCAAAAGAGGGAGAAAGAAAAAAGCAAAGAAAATAGTGGAGGGTAACGGCTTAAATGTTGAAGAGGATGAAGTTGATTCAGACACTAGTTGTTTAATGAATCTGCTCAGGGAAGTGAGTGTGAGTCTTGAGACTCTTCTGTGGCTGTGAGGAGGTCGGGAAGAATTGCTTATAAATTGGAGAAAATTAAGATGTTTCTGCAGAATACTAAAGGAATGAAAGGGGTGAAAGTAGAGGAATTTTTTCTGGATAGGCAAAGATTCTTGGACTCAGCTAAAATATTGATGAAGGAGACAGGGGAGTGTGGATTTACAGATCAAAAAATTTTCAGATTAAAGAAAATACTGCATAATATCAAACTAAATATGCTTAATGAAGAATTTGAGATGGATTGAATTTTTTTTCCCTCTTGTCTTTCTTATCTTTGTTTGTTGTCCTGCAGAGACGTTTTTTCCCACTATAATGAGCAGAATTAAAATAGGTATTTTAATTTAAATGGAGCAAGGGATGTTTATAAAAGGGCCATTCTTTTTCAATTGATAAAAAAAAAAAAAATTGATGTTATGATGATACAGGAAACTCATAGTGACTGTGCTAACGAAATTGAATGGAAGGAGTGGGAAGGTGAAATTATATTGAGCCACAAAAGTGCGGTTAGTGGAGGAGTGGCTATTCTTTTTCAGAAGAATTTTTTACCAATATCCTATGAAGTTGAAAATGTGGTGGATTGACATTTAATGATTTTAAAGGCACAGTTTGAGAAATTCAAATTAGTCTTATTAACGTTTATGCTCCTACTTTAGGGATAAATAGAGCGGCTCTTTTAAATAAAATTGATATTTTATTGTCTAATTGTCGTACTGAAGATTACATGTTTATGGGTGGGGATTTTAATTGTACCGAAAATTACAATTTAGATTGAAATCATTCAGAGCCACATATGGCGTCACAGAGAGCGATTGTTAAGCTTAGTAATGCACATGATTTGTGTGATATTTGGAGAGCTTTGAATGGAAATGAGAAACAATATACTTGGGCTCAGACAAGAGAAAAGTGTATCTTATTGGCTAGGCCTGATAGATTTTATTGTTTTAAACACCAATTTAACATTGTTAAAAGCTGTGATATAAAATCAGTAGGTCTTTTCTGATCATTCCATTGTCATTGTTAATGGTTTTATCGCCAACAAAAAGTCTAAAAGTGCGTATTGGCAATTTAACGTTTCTCTTCTTGAAGATCATGTTTTTAAGGAGGTTTTTTGTGAGTTTTGGAAAACTTTTAAGGTTAAGAAGAAATGTTACACCTCAATTCAACAATGGTGGGACTGTGGTAAAACTCAAATACAGCAACTGTGCCAGCAATACACATTCAATGTATCCCGGGATATTGCAAGATCATTGGAAGAATTAGAGACTGAAATTGTGAAATTACAGAGTTTAGTAGATTCTACAAGGAATCAAAAATGGTTTGATGCTCTTAAATCCAAGAGAAGAGTAATTAGTGAACGTTGATTCGTTCACGCTTTCAAAGTGTTGTACAAATGGATTCCCCTACAAAGTATTTTTTCTGTTTAGAGAAAAAAAGTGGCCAAAGTAGGTATATTAATACCCTCCTTTCAGATAGTGGTCAAGAACTCACAGTTTTGAGTGAGATTAGAAAAAGGGCTAGGCTATTTTATGCCGATTTATATAAAAGTGAGGTCAAAGAAGAGGAAGATTTGAATAAAGTTTTCCTTGAAGACCTGCCTAAAGTTTCAAAAGGTGCGAACACTAAATTAAAGAGACCTTTATCTAAAGGAGAACTTTATGCAGCTCTAAAAAGTATGGAAAATGGTAAAACACCTGGGCCCGTATTCATAAAGATTCTAAGAATCCTCTCAGAAAACTCTTAATTTAGCTTAAAAACTTTTACGTAGGAGTCTTAGCTTAAAAGCGATTCGGGACCGATCTGAGAGCAACTCTGAGTAAGAAAAAGTGAGGAGGCGGGGTTGACCCTGTTGCTATGTATGACACAATCTTTTGAAGACTGTGATTGGTTGGTTGTCCAAGAAGGAAAAAAAGAGTGATTTTAAGTATAGGCTCTATTCTAATTCTCACTTTGAATTTACATGCGTAATTTATCCTATTTGGCCGTTCTCTCACATATACACACTCTTTCTAATTACAGTGATTGCTGTCCTATTTAAGAGGCAGTTTGAATGTTGGTTTTAATGTATCAAACATGAAATCAAAACCAAGAAAGGAGAGAAAGCCAAACAGTGTTTATTGTTAGCACAGTTAGTGGATGAACACAAGGCCATTCTTAAAGGAAAATTTGGGCCGGGTGTCACAGCAAGGGACAAGAAGCAGACATGGGAGTGTATAGCACAAACTATTAACGGTTCATTCCCCCTGCCTGTGCGCATCTATAAGCCTGCTATATTCATAAATGCAGTTTTTTGAGCCTGCAAGGTGGGAATGTCCAGTGGAAACGAAATGAACTGCGACACAATAAGATGTTCTAAAAGTGCTGTAATTGTGTGTGATCACTCTGCTTACAGAAAGTTGTGACAGACCCAAATCATCACTATTGCATTGTTGCATTTTCCCAGTTGCCAAATATCATAATGTAGTGATTACTTTAATTTATATATTAAATTATAAATTATTATATAATCTATACTGTCTTATTAACTCACTGTCATCCATTGTCTGCAACACATTTCTTCTGTCTCTTCTTCTTTCTGCCATTTTCTCCTCTGCTAAAGAAACTCTTAAGCCTCTTAAAAGTCCTCGTCTGTGCTCCTAACAAGTTTGACCTTAAGACCTCTTTTAAGGGTTAAGATGCTTTCTGAATTACTTTTTCATTACTAGGATTTTTTCTTTAATTTTAAGAGTAAACGCCCACATTTCTAAGAATTTTCTTAGAATTTTGTCACTAGGAGCTACTTTTTGCATTAAGATTCTTTATGAATACGGGCCCTGGGATTGATGGTCTCCCGGTGGATTTTTACAAAACATTTTGGGGTGTGTTAGGAGATGATTTACTGGAAGTGTTTGATAATAGTCTAGCTAAAGGTCACCTGCCGATAGGTTGCAGGAGGGCCGTCATTACGCTACTGCCAAAAAAAGGTGATCTAAGAGAGATTAAAAATTGGCGGCCTGTTTCACTATTATGTGCTGATTTTAAGATTCTCTCAAAGACTTTGGCAAATAGAGTTAGAGAAGTAATTGGGGATATTATCCATGTTGATCAGACATATTGTATACCTAACAGATCTATATTTGATAATGTTCATTTGATTAAGAATATTTTGGATGTTTCTAGTCTGTTGAACATCGATACTGGATTGATTTCTTTAGATCAGGAAAAAGCGTTTGATAGGGTTGAGCATATTTACCTTTGGAATATGCTGGAAGGATTTGGTTTTGAGAAAAGCTTTATTGATATTATTAAAGTGTTGTACCAGGGCATTGAAAGTGTTTTAAAGGTTAATGGTGGTTTGAGCGGGCCTTTTAAAATTTCACGTGTAATTAGACAGGGTTGTGCTTTGTCAGGCATGTTATATGGTATGTCAATTGAACCTCTTTTAGTAAAGATAAGAAATAAAATTGAGGGGTGGGATTTGCCTTTTTCTGGAATATCCTTTAAATTATGTCCCTATGCAGATGATATTGTAGTTTTAATAAAGGGCCAAACAGATTTGGAAGTTTTACAGTCAATTATTAAAGATTTTAGTTTGATTTCATTTGCTAAAATAAATTGGACAAAAAGTGAAGCTGTTGCATTTGGAAATTGGGAAAAAGGTTTACCCACATTACCTGGTGGGTTATTATGGAATAAAAAAGGTTTTAAATACCTTGGAGTTTATTTAGGTAACAGTGAAATGTTGCAAAAAAAACTGGGAAGGTTCTTTGGAGAAAGTGCAAGGTCGACTTGAAAAATGGAGGTGGCTCCTTCCGAAATTGTCTTACAGAGGAAGAACTTTAATAATAAATAATTTAGTAGCTTCTGCTTTGTGGCATCGGCTGGCTTGTGTTGACCCCCCTGCTGTTTTTTTTTTTTTGGAAAACTGCAGTCAATTCTGGTTAATCTGTTTTGGGACAAACTGCATTGGACTCCACAAAGTGTGCAGTTCCTTCAAAAGGAAGAAGGAGGACAAGGACTAATTCACCTGGCTAGTAGAGGTGCAACGTTTCGTCTTCAGTATATCCAAAGATATTTAACTGGACCAAAAAAACCTTGTTTGGAGAGAGGTAACCAGCACAATTTTAAAGCAGGCTGGAGGACTAGGATTGGATTCTACGTTGTTTTTAATGGACTGTAATAAAGTGCCAGTAAATGGATTACCTCCTTTTTATAAAGGACTTTTTAAAGTCTGGAGCTTCTTTATAAAGCAGAGGTTGGAAACAAATGATTCACTCTTTTGGTTATTTGAAGAGCCTTTAATAGGCGGAGCTCGTTTTGATGTGTCTTGTGAAACCATACCTGGAATAAGTTACATGTTGAGGGTTAAAAAAGTTATAAAGTTAAAACAAATTGTTGATATTAGTGGAGTTGATTTTAATAATGTTGAAGAGTTAGCCTCACAAGTGGCTATGGTGTCCCTTCGAAAAATCATTGTGTTTGTGGATCTGATTAAACAGAGATTGAATGTGGAGGAAAGAGCACTTCTTAGGAGTTATTGGAGTGGACAAAGTACTCCTATAGGGATGGACTCATATCCTGATATGTATATCATACCAGATTTTCAAGGATTTTCTGGACCTTTATTAATGTTGAATGGATTACATGTTTTAAAACTATATGAAGTGAAAGGGAGACAGTTATATAAATGTTTTGTCAAGGTTTTTAATAAAAAAAGTGTTAAATGGAATAGTGGATAATGTATGGAAATCTAAATTGGGAGTAGATGAAGATTGTAAACCAAACTGGAGAATGTTATACAAACCACCATTAACAAAAAAAGCAGGAGATATTCAGTGGAAGGTTTTACATGGCACAGTTGCTGTTAATGCCTTTGTTTCTGTCATTAATAATAATGTGCAGTGTGGGTGTCCTTTTTGTGATATGAGAGAGACTGTTTTTCATTGTTTGATGGAATGTGACAGATTGGTTGACTTATTTAGTGTACTTAAGGGGTTGTTTTTTAAATTTGGAGAAGAGTTCTCATTTAAGAGTTTTATTTTTGGACTGAAATATTACTTTTCAATCAGAAAGAAAAGTCAACTTTTAAATTTTTTGGTGGGTCAAGCTAAACTGGCCATTTATATTAGTAGAAAGAACAAGATTGAAAATAAAACAGGACAAGAAGTACTAATAATGTTTAAAGAATTTGTGAAGGCAAGAATTTTAGTTGACTATAAATTTTATAAAGCTATGAATAATTGTGAGTTTTTTTCTGGATCAGTGGTGCTATAATGAGGCTCTCTGTACACTATCTGAAGACAACCTAATCTTTATACCAACATTGGAATGAATTTTGTGTTTTAGTATAGCCCAATAGTTTTGTTCTGTCATTGCTGTCATGTGTATACTATACTATGCTGTTAATAATTTATGAAAATGTGTGTAAATTTATGTATTTATTTATTTTGGATGATTAAGTGAATAAATAGGTATGTTGAAAATCAAAATCTCTCTCTCTCTCTCTCTCTCTCTCTCTCTCTCTCGAATAGGCAATATTTGAGGAATGGTTTAGCGATTTCTAATTATTGGGGGGATTAGTCTACGGCAGTTATCGCCCTGATCAGACATATGCTGTGGCACTATCGTGCAGTCTGTAATGATATGAAGTAATCAAATATTAGCGATTTTTTGCAAACATTTCTTTGAGCAACATGACCATTAATATGAACTCACAATTGAATGTAACATAAAACTTATACTTATAAAATACTTTTCGTTAAATTCTTTATTTATGCCAAAAAAGCTTACATTTGTGTCTTTTTGTTCACTGTAGCAGCCATGTTGCCAAGATAATTAATACCCCTTTGTCTGAAGTGTGGTCCCGAAATATCTTTGTTTGAAGGGCTATCTGGCCCTACCCCTTCCCCTACCCCTCCAACCAAAAGAGAATCGAAAGAGGAAGGGCTAAGGGGTAGAATTGGTATTGGGCCTAAGACTGCTCTGACTTGGTGTGCTATATCTTTTCAGACTGAGTTGACTTTAAGTTTTCTTAAAGATTTATATAAAAAAAAACCATAGACTTACATTGCAAAATGCTCAAATTGACACAAGTCAAATTAGTGCACAAGTCAAAAATTCAAATCTAAACTTCCTAAAGCCCTAGACTCAATTAACCCTTGTATGGTGTTTGGGTCTGTTGGACCCGTTTTAATTTTTTAAAATTATACGATTAATTATTTTTAAAAAACATCAGACTCATTGGCCTTGGCTCATTTTCTGTGAAGAATATAAATCAGAACACATTTTCAATGAAAACACACTGTACAACCCCCCTACACATTTACATTACACACAGGATGTTCAGGTCCACTGGAAATGTCATGTGGAAACTGTAAGTCCTGTGTACTGTTAATGGAGATGATGATTTTGCAATTATACTGTCTTGATTAATGCTTAATTTGCTATAAACAGATGTACTGTAACCTAAGTAGTAATAATGCTTTTGCTTAAGTACAAAGATGTTACCCTGTGATTAATGCTATATGGAAAATGTATTGTGTAATTTCACTTACATTAAGAAAACTGCTTACTTGCATGAAATGTATGTAGTGACTGATTTAGAGTAGAAACACTTATGTATTAGAAATAGTTTTTATGATAAATGGACAATATAGTATTTAAGGTGTATTTCACCGACTGTTAAAGAGGAAAAGGGCTAAAGCAATGCGACATAAACAACTGAAAGCCTCGGCAGAGGAGTTGGCAGCACTCCAGGTGATGACATCAGAAGAACCAGCGTTCGACGTCTGGGTATAAAAGACTGAGAGAGAGACTCGACCGACGGATACTGAACAAGCACAGTATCCCTCGACGCCTGATACCAGCTGATTATACCTTGATTTTGTAACTTTACTATTGTACTTTGATATAACTTTTGTTAATTTTAATAAAACTTGTATTTTATTATTGACAAGTTATGGTCTGCAAGAGTAGTAATTTAAGAGCCGTAAGCAAGAACTGACCACAGGGAAGTCTACTGAGCAAGATGTAAGTATTTTTGAAATGCTTATAGTTTTGTCCAGGGTCGACTTTCCTTACCTACCTGAGAATAATAAAGAAATAGGTAAAAGGTGTATAGATAAAGGAGACACCATAAAACATGGCGCCCAACGTGCTTTAATTGTCTAATTACTGGCCAGAATTAGACAATTGAGCGCTTGGCTAATAGAGTAAGCGTAGTTTACTATTATAAATTACTACATAAAAGACGACTAAGCAGTGAAAAAGCCCAGAAAGGGTGGAAATAGACGAAACACCCAGAAAGGGTGGACCAGTATTTGCGAATACAGCCCAGAAAGGGTAAAAGCTTACTGTTATGAATACAGCCCAGAAAGGGTAAAAGCTTACTGTTATGAATACAGCCCAGAAAGGGTAGAAGCTTAATGTTAAATAGCCCAGAAAGGGTAGAAGCTTAATGTTAAATAGCCCAGAAAGGGTAGAAGCTTACTGTTAAATAGCCCAGAAAGGGTAGAAGCTTACTGTTATGAATACAGCCCAGAAAGGGTAGAAGCTTACTGTTATGAATACAGCCCAGAAAGGGTAGAAGCTTACTGTTATGAATACAGCCCAGAAAGGGTAGAAGCTTACTGTTAAATAGCCCAGAAAGGGCAGCCCAGAAAGGGTTAAATGTGCACATAAGAAATAAAGAGTGAAGATAACAGTAACAGGCCTATAACAAGGCGAAAGAAACTGCTAAGTAGAGTCATATTAAAGAGGCTAAGCTATGGCAGCAAAAGCTAAAGAAAAATCCAGCAATATCTTTATTCAAGAATATACATGAGGCGATTCTCATGTATTAGGATGGCAGAAACTAGCCTTACAGGCAGAGACATCCGTCCAGGTAATGGACCCAGGAGAATTACTACTTTGGCTTCCCACCAAGGAGGGGCTGCAGTTAGGAAACTTCACAGAAAGTGTAGTGGGTCTAGCAGTATTGCGATGGATGCAAGAACTAGCAAAAAATGAAAGCTGTACAATACAATTGCAGTGCAAAACTCCAGAGGAAAAAAATATAATCAAAACTATTAGCAAAAAAGATGAAGGCATAATAGAACTTTATGACATGTGCGGTAACGCGTTAAAAAGAGAAAAAGGACACTTGACAGACATGTTAAGAGTTAAAAGATACCAAATCGGTATTAACAATTTCGAACAAGCGGAAGAAATCCGATTGACGATACCAATAATTGAAGATGAGGAACAAAATAGTGTTATTATCATTGCTCATAGAAACACCCTAATACCAGAATGATACGAGCTACAAATAGGCAGAATAAGACTACTTATTAGAGACAGTTTAATCGAAAGAATTGAAGAGGGCGTTGTAATACTAAATGGAAATAAACAAATATTAACTGGCTCTGGAATAGCTGGGTCAATTTTCAATGAATTAGGTAAACAGGCATTACAGGAGATTGTAAGTATGAGAGCCTATAGCTCGGAACGCAACACACAGCGACAGTGAGAATAACCTCTGGCCGTCCGCAGCGGAATTATGTAGCATATACAGTAATGACTGATTACAGAGATGAATTCTGTAGTGCAGAACGTTCCTGGTTAGAGGCCAGGATATTAACAACAACAGCAGTAATAAAAGAAACACTACACAGACAAGAAATTAAATACATATGACTTTAATGGAAACAGGACAATTTAAACACCCGGTTAATTCAGTATTAGAAGGCATACTATTGGGAATTACAGATATGTCACAGGAAGGTCAATTGACCATAAATGTATTATTGACTAACATAAATCAGGATGAACTTGGAAAAATTATTGAGAAAAGGGAGGACAACAACCAGCCAGGATTCTCTCAGCCGTCGGGAATGGTCCTGCAGGGGACAGAAAAAAACAACAGCAACAGCGTCAGGCAGAGTCTGAAGATGAATCCGAGGTGTCGGAGTTGTATACGACTCAGACAGGTCAGATTCTTCACTATATTTTGAAGATAATTTTGAAGAGAAGTGAAAGTAGAGAAACAGAATATATTTACAAAGAATCTAGACTGCGGAATAAAAGAAGAGGCCAGATGGAATAACAACGTGACAAACCAATTAATAGAAAAATAGTTAAAGAACTGGAAAAAGCCTAGTTCAATCAGAAATAAAAATCTGGAAAAAGTAATAGAAATATTAAAATGGGCGGCAGTAATAGGACTGAAGTACAGAATTAATTAGGGTAGTGATGGTCAGGTCGCAAAGCAAGGACAAACAGTCAGGATCGGCGAGCAACTCCTGGATTTACAACTTCTTACAGACAATTGAAGTTGTACAGTAACTCCACAAGAAACTGAAGAAAACCAGAATAGTGTACATGCGAAATTGCTGGAATTACAATTAACAGAAGCAGTTAGAAAACAGGTAGGAAATAAGAAGTCGCACGAAGACCAGAGTGCATATAGGCTACAGAACAGATAGCCTAATGAAAGCGGCTGAGAATGTGCAGCTGAGCCGAGATGCCGCTACGAGGTTAGTGCAGACACGTACAGGTCAACTCATATCCTCAGAGGGTTTGGATAAGTTGAGGACTTTGACAGGTATAGATGATAAAATTAAAGAATGGACAAAAACCCTCATTAATGCCCGGAAAAGAGCATATAACTTTATTAGAAATTTGGCTTTCTATAGAACAGGAGATCCCTAATACTGACAAAGTTCCGTTGCTGAGGCATGTAGGCGTAATTTAGTTACCCTGCTGAATAATGCGACTAGAGAAAAACAGAAGAAAAACTAGCTGAGTATGATCTTGGTACAAAACGTTAAAACCATGAGGAAATTTACATCGCAAACTAAACAAGCTTAAGGGTTACAGTTTAAAAATAATTATAATAACAATAAATTCCAAAGGCCAGAAAGATTTAAAAATAAATAATAATAATAATAAAATACATAAATAAATATGAAGCAGGATATTACGGTGAAACAAGGAAGGTTAACCAGTTCACTGGAAATAGACAGACGTCTCAGACAGAAAAAAAAGGAAACCTGTATGCACAGGGAGGGAGAAAACTTCACAGAAGTGAAAAATGGGAAAATATGACCCCCGCAGAACGAACTAATATAATTGAAGACCTTAAGAATAAAAATCAAAACGGAAAAAAGATTAGGAGGACTAAGGTAAATCAAAAGATGGAAAAACGCTCTAAATTGAATGACGAGGAAACATGTAAAACTAAGACATAAAGCGAGTCAACTCTGATACAGAATGAAGGTTAGCTGGCCAGTTGAAACAGAGACTGTGTGACCCAAAAGTTAAAGAAGAAAATGAAAATGTATATGTTAATATTCATGGAACAGAGTACTATTTGATTGACACATGCATGAATGTCTGTCTCAACTGAGCTTTTAGAGATAAATAGTACGATACAGGTACAAACAAATGACGGACAAGTTAAAATGGAAAAAAACAGGCGAATTACTATGATTAGAAGTTCTGAAAATTTATTAGCAGCAAAAGATCTGAAAAAGGTTTTAAGATTAAAGCCGGTTAATTATGAGCAAGAATTAAGAAGAATCTGAAATGAAATTAAAGGTTCACAATGGGCTAAGGACCAGTTAATGTCAGAGCTATGTACAACTTCATATATAGCTACGGAGCAAAAATGACTGCGGCAAAGTAAATGATACGTTTGCACATGTTATTGAGAGTGGAATTCATAAACCACAAAGGAAATACCCAATGAATAAAAACGGAATGGCTGAACTAACTTTAACCATAAAAGAGCTTGAAGAACAGGGAATTATAAAACAAGTTAAAGGAGCTATTACTAACTGGCCAATCCAGTTAGCTGTGAAACCGAACGGGACATATAGATTTCTTACAAACTTTGAGACTTTGAATCGTTTAACAAGACTGGATAAACGTTATGTAATTAACGCATGAGATACAGTTGAAAAAATACGAGATGGACGGTTTTATTAGAAAATTGTTTTGGCCAATGGATTCTACTCGATTACTCTAGCCGAAGAAAGTCAGGAAAAAACTGCTTTTACTGTAAACAACAAACATTATGTTTACCGACGTTTGTTGATGGGTTATTAAAACTCGCCTATAACTTTTCAATTGGTAAGGTGTGAAATTCTGAAAGATTTAGACATTGAACTTTATATAGACAACATATTAATTGTGTCAAATGGAGAAATAAACCTTGTAACAGAATTGTTGAAACGACTTGCGGAGGCAGATTTGAAAATAAATATAAAAAAAAAAAGAGACAATTAATGACTGATATAGTCGAATTTTGGGGATTTTGGGTTTCAGCATGTAACAGAGGGGTTACTTAGTCAATGAAAGTCAGAGTAAATCAACTTGAGACCCCAAAAACAGTTAGACAGAGCCAGCAAACAATGGGGTTACCGGGTTATGTTAGAGACTTAATCCCTGGCTTTAGCAGATGTCTAAACTTATTTATGAGATTATCAAAGGTGGACAATTGAAATAGACAATAAAACTGAAGAATCGTTGATAGAAATTAAAACAGCTATATTAAACTCAGGACAGCTGAAAGGAAGAAATGATGAGAAAAATTTAGAGGCTGACTTGGAAACAGACGAAACAGGTTACCAATTAATAGTAAGAGAAAAGAAAAGTAACATACCTGGTAAAATTATGACTGGAAGCTGGGAGATCCAAGAACTTAAATTTACTGGTGTGAAGAAGCAGCTGGCAGCACTTAGAAAACGATATTTCCGAGTTGAAAGGCCTGGCAAGGGGCCAAATAATATTTGTTAACATGAAAACAGCAGTATTAGCTCATCTCTCCAAAACAATGTAAAGGATGACCGTGCGCTTAATAGCTGATGGCAGAGATGGGAAAGTATGCTTCTAGATCCAGATATGAAAATCAGACAAAAAGAACTTAAAAAATGACAGAAAAAGAAATTAGAGCTTTATAAAAATACAGTTGTTTTCACAGATGGCTCAAAAACGGCCACTGACGAGGAAGCTCACTGGGCTTTTGATTCTGAAACAGAGCAACAAGGTCATAGCTTCAAATGAGGGAGTAGTGCAAGGCACAGGACAGTACGCAGAGCTCATGGCAGTGTTCCAGGCTTTGAAAACACTGAAAAACTTGGATATTTACAGGCCATAATAGTGACGGATTGCTGTTGCAACAGGAATTACTGACAATTTGCAAATCTGGAATGACAACGGTTACACCAAGTCAAAAGGTAAGCAAATTGAACACGCAACATTTTGGCAAGAGATACAAAAAATA
This sequence comes from Carassius auratus, assembly GCF_003368295.1. NCBI lineage: Eukaryota > Metazoa > Chordata > Actinopteri > Cypriniformes > Cyprinidae > Carassius > Carassius auratus. The sequence continues at coordinate 73,972 of NW_020524279.1, forward strand.
ATAAGTGATTTTGATGTTACAGTGATACATCAGCCAGGATATTCCTAGGCAGACAAAGGAAATAATGAAGTTGATAAATTAGCGTGCATGAGACGAATAGTAGTGATTAAATAAACAGAAGGAAACGTAATACAGAAAATACATGACCAAATTATGCACCCAAGTGTAAATTTAGTTTGCAAAGTTTTGACAGATTATAAAATACATATTTCTAACTTGAGACAGAAATAGAGAAACGTAAGATTAAATTGTGAACAGTGCATGCATAAAGGCTATAATAAAACAATACGAAGTGATTTTGGAGGTTTTATACCAGACAGAGTTAACCAGGAATAATCTTTGGACATCGCTGGACCTTTGATCCCGAGGTCTAAAGATGGTAATAAATATCTATTGATGGTAGTAGATGGCTTTACGGGACGAATTTTGGGAAAGCCTTTAAAAGAGACAAAAGCAAATGCAATTATTAAAGATGTCAATAAATTACTGGTAGCTTGGGGCCGGCCAGAAAATAATTAGGTGTGACAACGGCACAGATTTTATAGGAAAACAGTTTGAAGACTTTGTAACTGAAAAACATATAAGTTTAATTAAAGCTATAAGATATTGCCCAGAGTCAAAGGCAATAGCTGAGAGACATATAGGGATTCTAAAAAGCTGGAAACGGGCCAATTGTAATCATGATAGATGGGATGAATATATGGAAGATTTAATGTTTTATATTAATCTTACAGAGATCAAAAGTCAAAAGACCAGTCAGAAGACTCTTGCTGAGTAGGAGACCACGTCTGGATCAGGTTAGAAATTAAACATAAAAATAAACCGTTTAAAGATTTAATTAATAAGAATGATACAAAAAATTAAAATAGTTGATAAACAATGTGGAATTAACAGATAATGGCCTCAGTGGAGTAAGAGGAATTTGGTCGTGGTTAAAAACCAAGGACGAGAAAATTTAATTCAATCAGGAAAATTATCAATGAGATTAGGATGAGCTTGTTAAATTGGTTGAGATTAATAACCAGAGAGGTGTGATTAGAATTGAAACTAATCTAAGGACGAGATGCGATGATAATTATATAGCGAAGGATATTGAGCATGTAAAAGCCAGACAGACAGGTAGATTGCTTAAACCTGTTAAACTGACATGTTATATAGCATAGGTGTATGTGTGCTATTTGTGGTAGTTTTGAAGAATAACTGTGGTGGGAAGCACTAGCGATAAGCAACCCCAAATCCAGGGAGGAATTAAAAAGCAATATTAATAATAAAAAAAATACAAAAAAGATTAGTAAACCTCTAACTATGCCAAAAATACAGAGAGATCAAGATTACAAAACTCCTGGAGAAATTAAAGCAGCTTTGTGTGTTCACTGCCAAAAATGAAAAATTAGTTTCCCTAAAGTTGAAGTAATAATGACACAGCGGCTTGGAGTAAAATAAACAGTTTGTGATTGTTTGTGGACAGGGAATATGTGACTGAATGCGATGTATGTCTCGATGACATTAAATACCATAAATTGCTGGTACATGGCAGACATAAAGTTTGGTCTTGTAACAAGACCTTTGTTGATTTCTCTAGTAAAGGCAAAATTGAAGGTTCAAGATTGCAAGTTGATAACATGACTTATCAACAACAGCTGGGATCAGGCGTCGATTATCTATGGTCATACCGTATTAAGAGAAATATGGATGACATTCAAAGTAAATGGCTCCCGTTGACCCCAAAGGTCTGGGAACGGAGCTGGAGTGCTTGAAAACTTGCTTTGACGTGAAGGTCAAAGCATGCCGGCCAGATAAGGGAACTGGAATTATCTGGTCTGTAGGCACCGTTGCCAAAACACTATTATAAAGTAATATAGGTGAGTGAATAATGGCACCTAGAATTGATTTTTTGAGACGAGGAGAATCTGATGACTCAAATAGCAATGTGCGTTGCCATTTTAACTAATTTCAACTAATAATGCAAAGAAGCAGAGTTCTGTGTCCTATTGCATTATGGAGACAGAACAGCCAGCAAGCTGCTGTATTATCTCCGGGCAAGAAGCCAATTATGGAGGGGTTACAGCAGTCTTGTCTGAATTAAACTAATGTTAAAAGTTGTTTTAAACATGACCACCACTTCTGAACCACAAATTCTAGCATGTGCAGTTGACATTGAATTGGCACACGATTAAGTAGTGAGTAAATTGACAAAAGGTTCGGAAGGGGGGTGGTTTGAATTATTGTGTTATTATTTTTATTTTTCTCTCAGGAATGATGAAATTACAAGACTTAGACGAGAGAGAGAAATGGGCCAGGAAAATACAACGCTGGCGACAAGCCTGTATACCACAACCTTGTTTGACGGTATTATTAGTATAACAGGGGTTGTGATTTTAACTGGAATTTGGCCAATAATTGATTTCACTACAAAAATGATTGTGGTTGAGGAGATTACTGTTAAAGAAGTTTCCCACTTTACTATAGTGTAAATTTTTTTTTTTCAGGATCATGTGAGCTAAAAACATTGGAAGAATGTAGCCAATGTGAGAAAAAAAAAAAAAAAATATATATATATATATATATATATATATACAGTGGGGAAAGATACATTAGTGAAATGTAGAATAAGGTCAATCCCATGTAACATTACACGGATAAAGAGAATTTGGATTTGGCACCGCCTGCAGCATATACTCTATATTGGACCTAGAGAGACATTAGGGTGTTACACGAGCAACACTGAGGACAGTGTTAAGCCAAATAAAGAAACCCAGATTACTGCAACTAAATAAAAAGATAGAGGTTCCCAATGTGTAAAATATGGGTTGTATGATCCTAAAAGTGCATTCCAAAGAAACTGTGAAAAATATTATAATGACAATAAATATACAATGTGTGAAACTACAAAAAATTATGGGATCCATTTGCATGGATATATTGGTTTATATATTGACATAGGTTAATATTAATATATTAATATATTATTATACATTAATATTGGTTAGGTGAAACTACTGAATGAATTAGTGTATATTCAAAAGGATTGAGAACTCTTGTGGGAAAATGTGCTTAATGAAAATGGAACTGAAAGGGATCAAATGATAATACAATTCATTTGTATTATTTATTATTTATTTATTTGGTGATACAGGAACTAATATTAGAGCATTACTGTGAAAAGCATTAAAGCCCAAAAATTTAGATGAAAAACAGAGAATCTCATGATGGGATGAGTATAAAAGATAAAAATAAAAATATTAAATATAAAAATACCGGGCTAAGCACTTACTATCCTTTTCCTGTAGTTTGGATGAGATTTCAGGTAAAGGATAGCAGATTATTTTGTTCTATTTCTAAGGAAATCCCAGAATACCATAATGTTATGACTATATCAGCACCTAATCACAAAATGTAAATTAATATTAGTGGCATGCTAGATGTCAAAAAGGTTTTGACCATTGACAGAAGCTTATGGACTGTTTATTACTTTACAGGAAGACAAGGCTTATTTAAATATGCCTTTAGATAGTTATTTTAGAAGATTGGACATTAATTAAGGAATTAATGGTATGTTGGCTTAAGAAGTCTATTCGTATGAGCCCATATATATGGATAATAGAGAGAATCATGCTAAAGAAGATAAAGGGAAATGAAGGACTCTGTACCCATTGTATTGGACAGTAGCTAGACCACAATATATTAAATTACATGCAGGATACAGACAATGGATAATTTATACTGTATGTTATTTTACTAGTAGGAGCTTTCATTGGGATTTTGATTTTGTGAGAACTAAAGGGCCTTGGAGGACTGATAAGAAGTTTATTAAAAATCTGTTATTCTACAGTCGTTAATATTATCTTGCAGGTGGTTGGGCTTAGTAGGAGTAGAGATAAAGAGGACAAACAAGTGCTCATTGAAAGAGGGATTCATCGAAAGACCTTGACCGAACGTAGCACTCCTTTGGTGCATAAGGTCTGAGACTTTACTTCTGAAATACATGGCATTTCAACAGAGTGCCACGAAGGGTGAACAGTTGAGTGATATACCAAGGATAACTCTAAGAATGATTCTACCAGCATTGCTATTTTGTTAGGAAACGGTGACAACCTTTTGGAAATTCTGGTAAACAACTGTCTTTGTATTACAGTGAATATGATATTATAAAAATAATAATATAAATTAAAATAAAAAAGGGGGGTTACATACATATGTTTTTAAGTTTTTATTTTCTATATTTATTATTTTTGAACTTCATTTAAGTGGGTTATTGGTTCTGAAAATGTATGCATGATTCATTATGGAAACCTAATATGATAGGTAAATGAGTAAATTAAGAACAAATACAAAGGACCAAAATTTGATTAAAAAAGAAAAAAAAAAATCTTTTAAGGCTCAAATAGGAATTAAGGAGAGCCCCAAGTGGAGAATTATTGACAAGAAAATTTAATTACTGGATTGTTATTGGGCAAGATAATTGTATGAGATGCCGTCAATTTCTGACTGATTTAAGAGTGAACTTTGTAATGGGGGATTTATGCTAGGAATGTTTCTACAAGAATACATTCATTATGTGGATTAATGACTATGATGATGCAGAATATAATGTTGAATCTTATGAATTGATGACTGGAGTGCAGATATACATTTTGGAAAACAATAAAAATTAACTTACAATCTTTTTAAACTTAAAGACTGGTACAGATTGGAGATCTGGGGATTAGATTCTTGTGCACTGCTTGCATAATAAATGTACAGCTGAAGTTGTAAAAGTGGTCAAAATTGATGAACTGCTTTTTATTATAGGCAGAGAAATTTATGGAATTCCTGGAGAAGGAGGATTTAACTCTGACTCAGCCCGCCTTAACGCCCCAAGGTGCTAAGAATCAAACAAGCGGCTCGCACACCAGAAGGTATGCCTGGAATGCCAGATCCCCTCTCTTGGCTTCTGAAGAGGATTTCAGAGAGAGGGGAAGAGCCGTGCGTTTCTGAGTGAGGACCCCTGGGGGCGTCAGATTGAGGCTTGTGTACATGAAATTACGAACGGACGATTGTTGAGAGCAAGATTTGGACACTATCTTAGCACTGTCAAGCAGAGCACAAAGATTTGGTCACCTGATACTACTGTATCTGGAAATTAGAGGAAAAAAAAAAAAAGAAAAAAAAAGGTGCAAGGGGAAAGAAAGAATGCTCGAGTTTGGGTTGAAAACTATATGAATGTGTTTCATACCAGTTTACTGATGCATGATAGCACTGTGTATATGATTCTTGCAAAATATAACAAGTTTAAAAAACATGATGAACAGTACTTTAGCTTGAAGATGTTAGGATGAAATCAGCCAGCAAAATTGCAAAGCAGTGGGTGTTAATGGAGATGATGATTTTGCAATTATACTGTCTTGATTAATGCTTAATTTGCTATAAACAGATGTACTGTAACCTAAGTAGTAATAATGCTTTTGCTTAAGTACAAAGATGTTACCCTGTGATTAATGCTATATGGAAAATGTATTGTGTAATTTCACTTACATTAAGAAAACTGCTTACTTGCATGAAATGTATGTAGTGACTGATTTAGAGTAGAAACACTTATGTATTAGAAATAGTTTTTATGATAAATGGACAATATAGTATTTAAGGTGTATTTCACCGACTGTTAAAGAGGAAAAGGGCTAAAGCAATGCGACATAAACAACTGAAAGCCTCGGCAGAGGAGTTGGCAGCACTCCAGGTGATGACATCAGAAGAACCAGCGTTCGACGTCTGGGTATAAAAGACTGAGAGAGAGACTCGACCGACGGATACTGAACAAGCACAGTATCCCTCGACGCCTGATACCAGCTGATTATACCTTGATTTTGTAACTTTACTATTGTACTTTGATATAACTTTTGTTAATTTTAATAAAACTTGTATTTTATTATTGACAAGTTATGGTCTGCAAGAGTAGTAATTTAAGAGCCGTAAGCAAGAACTGACCACAGGGAAGTCTACTGAGCAAGATGTAAGTATTTTTGAAATGCTTATAGTTTTGTCCAGGGTCGACTTTCCTTACCTACCTGAGAATAATAAAGAAATAGGTAAAAGGTGTATAGATAAAGGAGACACCATAAAACAGTACCTTTACTCTGTCCTCCTCCTGTCAGTGTGTGTGTGTGAGTGTGAGTGTGAAAGCACGACCACTGTCTGCTCTCACATTCCAGCACATTTTACCCTCTATCTTGGGGGAACCAATCTTTCTTTTCTCATACTCTATCCCAGCTGCGAATTGGGCACGGGACACAATAAATAATAATAAATAATAAGCTTTGCCAGTGTGGTGAAAATGGTAGGTTCTGTGTACCTTCATTCTGTCCGGGCCTGCTGTTATTGTGTGTGTGTGTGTGTGTGTGTGTGTGTGTTCTTTTTTATATGGTTTATGAGGACACAAGTGTGTATAATGGGTATTACAACATAAACATGGTTTTATGAGGACATCTGCCCCTGAGAAAAATCAAGGAATGAGAGTTGTCCTGGACATGATTCAGGGTCTCCGTGGACACAACATCACATGTGACAATGTTTTTACCTCACACAAGCTGGGACAGGAACTCCTAAAGAGGAAGCTGACCATGGTGGGAACGATATGGAAAAACAAGACCGAGCTCCCACCCCAACTGCTGACTACAAAAAATAGACCTGTCAAGTCTTCCAAGTTTGTGTACAAAGTTGACACATCCCTGGTATAATATGTGCCAAAGAAAGGGAAGAATGTGGTACTCATGAGTACACTGCACAGGGATGGAAGAATCTGTGGACAGGAGCATCAAAAAGCAGAGATCATCATGGATTATAATGCCACAAAAGGAGGGGTGGATAACATGGATACACTGGCCACTTGTTAAATTCTTTGACATATTGAACATCTCAGCATACAATGCCTTTGTCATCTGGATGGGACTGATCCCAGAATGGAACAGAAGGAAGCTCCAGAGGAGACGCCTCTTTCTCGAGGATCTTTTAATTATTCTAGCTTGTGGCCAGCAGCAACAAAAAGAAGCGCTGCAAAGTGTGTGGACCCAAGATGGACAGAAAAACACAATATACATGCATCAAGTGCAAGAACACACACACACACACAGTAAAACTCTGACCCTCATGGGTTGTATAGACTGGTATGTAAAGGCAATGTGTTCAATGGGGCTGATGTGTCATCTAGACTGACATGGCTAATGGATGTGTTCAGCTTGTGTTGTGTAAACTGACCTGAATGGGTTGAATTTCTAATGAAGTTCAAATAAATAAAAATAAATAGTTATGAAAAACCTTGCTTCATTTGTAAATTTGTTGAATTGCTCCACTCATATCTTGATTATAATTGAGAAATTTTGAAGGTGTGTGAATAAATGTAGGTTTGATTGTATATTTCATTTTTAAACTGAAGACTATCCAGTGCTATTTTACATTTAATTATTTGGTTACTGTACCTTGACACCTACAAACTTGAAAAAAACTTAAACATTGTGTAAATAGCTCAAATAAATACAAATAAACAAACAAACAAATTAAAAAATTTCAAACAGGGCCCACTGGTACAACCTTCACCGGGTCCCCGCTGACCCCAGCTATGGCCCTGCTCACGCCAGTTTCACACATACTCCATAAGGCATAAGGTTGTTTGCACCTTGTGCAATATGGAATTAGTTTACAGCTTTTTCTAGCACTTTGTGATGCATTTTGGAAACAGGAGATGAGCCCCTTTTCTAATGCACCACCTAGCTTGATAAACCCCTTCTCAAAGACTTACTGTTTGTCAATTTTATTTGGGTAACACACATATTCTAAATGCCGTCAGCAGAATTCGAATGAGCTATTTTAATCTAGATTAATCCTAGTCTCAAGAAATATCCGCATCTACACGAAACCACAAAACGATGTAGTACACATGCCAGACCCGCATGTGGTGCTGTAATTCTGCCACAGAGATACACTTTAAACAGAGAAGAAGACATGGACTATGCTCATAAACCTTGGGCGTGGTACACAAACGAACAGGGAACAATACATTTATTAATCTGTGTTAATGTTAGTTAATAAAAAGACAATCGTTCAATGTTTGTTCATGTTTTTGTTGCTGTTATGTGACGTAGCGGTGTCTGATTAGGGTTGTGAAAACAAAACGTTATCACCAAAAACGTAAAAAACTTGTCTTTAAGACCATTTTTGAGACATTTTAAAAATGATATACATATCTTGAGTGATTTATGTACCCGTTAATCGACAGTGGTGGTTAACCTGCTGTCACGATCGGTGATACAGGAAACACGGAGAGATCCAAGTGCAGGTAAGATATTTATTAAAGGGTAATCCAAAAGGGTAAACAGTCCAGGCAGGGTCAAAACCAGAGAATCCAAATAAACAAGATCAGACGAAACACAAGGCAGGATCAAGACTACGGAATAACAAGACATTAGACAAGGACTCCGTCACACATACTCAGACAGAACGGGGAATAAATGCACAGAAGGTAATGAGGGAAATGGAGACAGGTGGGGAATAATCAATTAATCCAAACAAGGAGGAAGGTGACCAAATAAGGGAACAGACAGTTAATAAAGTGACAGACACCGTGGGAAAGGAGGACATCTAGTGGAAACCCAGGGACACAACCCAGACACTGTGACACCTGCAACATGGGCTTTAAGCTTTTCGTTTAATTATAGATCCATATTAAGAGGCTATTATTCAAATCAATTTCTGATACTCATATGTTCTTGTATAATAATTCCTGAATAATTATGTTCATAAAGAAATAGGCTATATTTTGTGTTGGATTATTACCTCTGTCGTAATTGTGCAGCAGACACATCCACCCTAAATGGTTTAAATATATCACTTATCCTCCCCAAAAGATCGCAAACGCTGCAAATAACATTCATTTAAATACAACATAAAAATTATTAACGTTGACTGATTTGCTTCAAATCTGATGATTTTAGGTCAGCAGTTTGAATGTGAATCAATGGTGCTCTCTGCCGATAGGGATTAGTAAGATGGTGGATCGAACACTTCCAATGGCTTCACTGCCTATTGGCAGTTAAGAACGTCATAAGCGATCGAATCATATATAGATCAGTGGGGTGGACTTAGCACATGAGCACAGAGAGATTTGACTGTCCACAGAACACAGTCTGAGCGAGAGGAGAGACATGTTTTAAGTGCGCGCGAGAGCAGAATATATCTGAGTGCGCGTGTCCGGTTTTGTGCTAAAGCAAAGGAAAACCGTGCATGAGCAGAGAGATTCATGCTCACGCATTGTATTACTGTGCTTTCTTGCCTTTGGCGAGCACCACTTATAATAAGTATGTAAGATAATAATAGTGATGCTTTGCCTTTGGCAAGCACCACTAACTATAATGTACATTTCCTGAAGAAAATGTGAGTGAAGCTTGCAGATACAAAATTGGCCCTCATTTGCTAGGGTGTTGCTATTGTAATACTCCTGTAAAGGATGATATTAAATGAATGAGCGTTCAAGCGATGTTTCTTCACCGATGCTTTATCATGAATGAATACAAATGATGTGAATTGCACATGTGCATAGTCTCACACTTTTCAACAGTATATTCACAAATGCATAGTATCAACACAGTATTGACTTAGATGCTGTTACTGTAACCACAAATCACAATTTATGACACAAGGCCAGGTATGTAAATAGGTCCACTCGACTACATAGTCTTCTCTGGGCGTCATACATACATATCAGTGAAAAAGCATGAAATAAACTCATAACAGAAGGAATAAGGAATAACAACATATATAATGAATAAAGTATAACATGAAATGCATATAACAGTACATGTATTTTACATCCGTGTCCTAATAACCAGCGTGCGATCTAATCACGGCACATTTATGCTAACCATGTGCTCGGATTTGATGGTTAACATTAGACCGAGTTTATGAACATATCAATCATATGCATCTCGAAAAACAAACAGTATAGAGAACAGCCTTTCTTACAAAACGATTAAAGCAGTGATGGTGTGTCTTGTGTACATTTTATACCTGTAAAGGATGATATTAAATGAATGAGCGTTCAAGCGATGTTTCTTCACCGATGCTTTATCATGAATGAAGCATATCGCGAGAACTCCCGCACGCAGTGGCGCGCACCTTTTCATTCAACCAATCACACACATCCATCTCCAGCTGATAATATGCATATTAAATCGGAACGATAACTCTTATGAAAAATCCCGAAATAGTTGCAACATGTATTTTGATTAACACAGCATTTATAATATGATAGAAATTATATAAATAAAATATAAATCAAATCAAGGAAGATGGATATTGCCACATGAAATATACACAAGAATAAACTGAAAATAATTATAATTATGACAATTATTCAGGATACCACACTCTCCCCCTCAAAGAAAAGATGTCGTCCCGACATCAAATTGCTTAATTTGTCACAGTAATGCTCAATTCACAGTATTTAAACTTTTAGCTTTAACCAGCAGTTATCTCTGATATCAGATATAACAGTAGCCTAATGTTATCAACAATTTCCTTGTGCATTTTTTTCACAGCTTTTTTGTTTTGTTTTTAACAAGCAAACATTTACAATGGTGATATTGCCCATTTTCAAGACAAGAGTTCTTAATAGTCAATAGACTAGAGGCACATGTTTGTAAATAGTCCCATAAGGTAGTGCAAATTTGTTTTGTTTTTTAACTACCAACAAGTCTCTTTAAAGAAAAAAAACAGTCCATTCATCTGCTCCAGCAAAAATGGCAAAAAGTTCCTCGCAAAGGGAAAAAGATTCAAAAATTGTCAAAAAGATAGTCTCAAAGTGTCCACAATTTCAAAACTGCACAACAGTCCACTTTCTTAATATCTGATAACAGTCCATGGTTTTTGTTTTGCCATAGTTTCTTACTATGCGCAATACACAGTCTCTGGTTAATGTGCTATACAGTGGCATTTCATACCTTCAACACAGTCCATACAGTAACTAATTATGGGAGATAAGTTCATGTGGTAGCAATTCAGTTAATAGCACATACTGTATGAGGGCTGGGGGTAACAAAGTGGTGTTGCTAACCAGGGTGCCACAGCTGTCATTGCCCTAGATGCAAAGTGTGGGTAGTGGTTATTGCCTACTATCTGCACATTGTAGCACGATGGGGTCCCAAGATTGTCATATGTAAACTTTTTTGGTGGCTGTCGCTTTCTCCTGGTGAACTGGTACCCATTTTCCTCCTCTGAGGTCCTGTCCTTGGACACAGGCACTTCAGTTGTTTCATTAACAGGTAAGCCTCGTTGCATTGTGTCAACAGTTGATTCGTTTTCATCAAGTTCTTGTCTTTTTTCAGGTGCAGATGCAGGTTCTGGAAGACCTATCTCTAGTTCGGCTTGGGGTGACTGTGGCCTTGGTTCCCATACTGGAGAGCTAGATCGAGGTTCAGAAGATACTGGCTGTGGTGGTAGCTTATCCAGTTTTTCTGGGGAATCACCGCTTTCTCGTGGTCTTATCTGATAAGGCTCCACTAGGAAGAAGTACTCATCCTCTTCGCTTTCATTATCACACTCTGGTTCAATTTCTCTTTCCTTGGGGGGCTGAGTTCTGCTGCTCTTCGGTTCCTTTGGTTTGGCACCTTGAGTTGGTGTGATTTTAAGAGGTAGATGGTCACATGGAAGAAGAAGATTGCGATGCAAAACTCTTGATCTACCCTTACCCTGTTCAGGTTTTACTTCATAAATTGGTGCATCACTCGCAACCTGGCGTGTGACAATGTGAACTTCATCTTCCCAGTAATTCCTCAGTTTCCCGGTTCCACCTCTTGGACTCAAGTTTTTCACAAGGACCCTGCTTCCTGGGAACAGATCAGTACACCTCACTTTGCGATCGTAATTTCTTTTGTTTCTGTCAGCATACTTGTTTGCCTGTTCTCTTGCTATCTCACAAGCTTCCTGCATCCCTTTCGTCCATTGCTCCATGTACTCATTATAACTTCGAGAGTTGTTGTCTGAGTTGAGACCAAAAAGAGCATCGATGGGCAGCCTTGGTGTACGACCGAACAGCAGATGGAATGGTGAGAAGCCAGTCACATCACATCTAGTACAGTTATAGGCAAAGATTAATTTGTTGAGCGCATCCTTCCAATTCGATTTTTGTTTTTCAGTCAGGGTTTTCAGCATCTGCAGTAACGTCCTGTTAAATCTTTCCACCTGCCCATTTCCCTGTGGGTGGTAGGGGGTGGTCCTTGAGCCAGCGACGCCACTGTACTTCCTGAGTTGGGTGAGTAGCTGATTTTCGAATTCTCCCCCTTGGTCGTGGTGAATCCTGGACGGAAACCCAAACTTGAGGGCAAAATCATTGAATAATCGTTCAGCCACTGTTTTTGCTGACTTTGAGGTTGTGGCATAAGCCTGAGCAAATCGGGTGAAGTGGTCGACAATTACTAAGATATACTCATAGCCCCCCTTGCATTTGTCCAAATGTAGAAAGTCAATTGACACCAATTCAAAAGGGTGGGTTGTTTTGATACTTTTAAGGGGTGCTCTTGTCTCACGGCATGGTTTTTTTTGTTTGATGCAGAAGCAGGTTCTCAGGACATAGTTCTCAATGTCTTTCTGCATGTAGGGCCAGAAGAACCGATCCCTAATGAGGCTTGTGGTGCGGTCGAGGCCCTGATGACCCATCTCATCATGCATTTCCCTTAGAACAGTTTTTTTGAATTGAGTTGGTAATACTAGCTGTGTCCTTTGAGATGTGTGGCGGAAGAGAATGCCATGTTCATCCAGCTTCAGCTTATCCCATTCTCTCAGAAGAACTTTGGATGACGAGTTGGCCGAACGCCACTGCTGAGGAGGCCTAGATCCAGTTTGCAAGTGTTCAATGATTCCTCTAATGTCCTTGTCATCCTTTTGTGCTTGTCTAATTTCTTCTTTTGACAGGGGTTTGAGGAGTCCCTCATTTTCCTCCCCACATATTAATACATTCTGACAGGCTACAGCAAGGGAGACATCTGGATTATTCTGGAGCTCCACCGCTTGAATCACAACTCCCACACATTCAGAGGAGAACTCTTCCGTGCATTCTCTCATTGTCGTTTCCAGATCCGTTGGCATCCTGGAGAGTGAGTCCGCATCTATATTTTCTTTACCTGGACGGTAGCGGATGGTAAAGTGGAAGTCTGCGAGCTCCGACACCCATCTACACCCGGTGGCATTCAACTTTGCAGAGGTCAGCACATAGGTCAATGGGTTATTGTCACTAAACACTGTAAAGGTTGGTGCATAATACAGGTAGTCTCTGAATTTCTCAGTGATAGCCCATTTTAGAGCTAGGAACTCCAGCTTCCCACTGTGCAGATGATAATTTTTCTCTGCCGCTGTCAAGGTCCGGGAGCCATAGGCAATAACTCTCAGCTTGCCATGCTGGTTCTGGTATAGAACGGCACCTAACCCTTGATTGGATGCGTCTGTATGGAGGATGAACGGCTGGGAGTAGTCTGGAAATCCTAAGACTGGAGGCTCGATCAAGCAGTTAATCAACTTTTCAAGGATCTCTTGATGGTGTTCTGTCCACTCAATTGGTTTACTTGATGACACCACATGATTCCGTTTGTTTTTTTTTTCTTTGTGTCTTCCTTTTCTCTGTGGCTCATTACCATCAGCCTTACATTTTAGCAGGTCATAGAGGGGACTGGCGATCCGGGAGAAGTCTTTAATGTATTGACGATAGTAGCTGAGCAGGCCCAGAATCTTGCGCAGCTCTCCCACAGTGCTTGGTTTCCGTTCCTTTAGTGCCGTTACAGCAACTGTGTCTGCTGGATCAATACGACTGCCTTCAGCTGAGACAATTCTGCCCAGATAACGCACCTCCTTCTTAAAGAGCTCACATTTTCTGGGTTTTAACTTCACTCCATGGGACTGCAGCCTTTGCAGCACTCTCCTTACTGCTTCCACCTGTCCGTCAAAAGTCTCAGTAAAGACCAGGATGTCATCTAAATATGGTATGCATATTTTGTCTCTCAAACCTTCCAGACTTTCCTCCATAAACCGTTGGAATGCTGCAGGTGCATTCATGAGGCCGAAAGGGATACGGATCCATTCATAGAGACCCCACGGTGTTGTGAATGCAGTAAGGTACCTACTCTCTGGGGACATGAAGCCTTGATGGTACGCCTTTCCCTGGTCAAGCAGAGAGAACCACGCATTGCCCCCAAGGCCATCTAGGATATCCTGCACCCTGGGTATTGGCTGGCGATCAGGGATTGTTTTGCTGTTCAGGTCCCTATAGTCAATACACAGCCTGAGGCTGCCATCCTTTTTACGGACGCAGACAATTGGGGACGAATAAGGGGAATGAGACTTAGCCACCCATCCTTGAGCAATCAGGTCGTGTAAGTAGTCCTTCATTTCCTGGTATAATGGTTTAGGGACTGATGTATACGTGCGGGCAACAGGGGTGTTATCATTTAGTGAAATACTCAGTTGCAACCCTGGAACACAGCCAATAACATCATCTGACTGCGAGAAGGCATGACATTCTTCCCGCAACATCTGCTTCACTTGTTGTTGTTGAGGCAGAGTTAAATGGCTCAAATCTACTGGAGGGTCCCATGAATCTCCGTTACCGTCTCCTTCCATTGTTTCCGGTAGAACCTGAGTGACAGAGGTTGTGGCTGCAGACTGTGGACTTGCTATTGGTAAGACGGACTTGACTGGCTGCAAAGTTCCCATCTCGGTTTTACCACTGAGCATGATATCATGGTCTGTTCCATTCTGCACAATGACAGTAATCACTGGGCGGGCTCCCCTTTTCAGAATGTGGAGGGTATCAAAAAGTTCAAGGCCATCAGGGTACAGTGGGTTAACAGGTGGTTCAAACAGCAGTACACTTTCTTGTTTCACGTAAGGCACTTTTACCAGACACTGAATCTGCATAACGGTGTGCTTCAGTATGTTTACAGGCTCTTTCATGGTTCTTACTATGTACTCGCTGGAAACATCTGTAGTCACCAAACTGATGAGGGTATGTACACTTTTCTTCTTTATGCTGGGGAAAGCATTTCTAACAGTCCTGTACAAACACACATTAGTCACATCATGAGATCCATTTGTTTCATTCTGTCTCATTATTTGTTCTATCACATTATACCCAATGATGGGTCTGGATAATTCATGGTCCTTCAAGACAAGCACAGGAATTTTTAACTCTTTCTCATCGGTTACAGGGGATGCCAGCTTGAAATTCAATTCCACCCATCCACTGTATGGCATGTTTGTTCCATTGGCTGCCACCAACCGCAGACTGTCTGGTGCTTCAGTTGCCTCAGAAATGTTTCTCAATGTCACTGTAGGTGCGTATTTGGCTTTCCACTGCTCATCTATAATGCATACTTGAGAGCCTGTGTCCCATAATGCTTCTGTCTTTTTCTTCTGTAGATAACAGGTCACAAGGCATTGTTTACCTACTAAGGACGTGATGGCAGAATGCTGGTTAACTTGACAAGGGGCAGCTAAAATATTATCAAGCGACTGAAACTCAAGCTGTCTCTCATGGCCCATGCTACATTTCTCGTATTTTGGGGACTTCCCTACTGCTCGGGTCACACCCTGTCCCTCGGGGGCAACCCGCTCTTGTTTAACGGAGCTCCTATCTGAGGCCTGGCACCTTTACTCCTACAGCCAGCTGAGAAGTGTTCGCTGCTGCCACAGTGGTAACAATGGGTGCAAGGTTCTTCTGCTTTCCGCTGCTGGCAATGGAAACATTGTCTGGCTAGTGAGGAACGGGGCTGGCGGAACTGACGTGGGTACTGTGGTGGTGGCACCATATACTGTTGGGAATAATGCTGCGGTGCTGCAAAACTTGATGGCTGAGTTGCATAATTGAAGGACATGGGATGCTGCTGAGGAGAAGGATAAACAAACGGCTGCCCATGGTGAGTTTCTGGCACTGAATAATGCTGATGAGGCTGGAGAGAATGTTCTTGTGAAGCAGCAGACAACTGAACTGGGTTTGCAGGTGGAAGAGGTATTTTCTGTTCCCTCACCTGTTGTGGGCTTTGTGAGAACTGGTGTGGAGACATGTATGGACCTGCCTGTCGTTGATATATAGCCGTATCTGGCTTCCAGGTCTGATGCTCTTGAATTTGGGTCCATCCTGATGTCTGTTGGGAACCCTGAGATGAGATTTGATGCTGTGAGGACCCTGCTGCTGCTGGTTCTTTGTTGTAGACTGCAAAACACTGCTGAGGAACAGTTAAGGGCTGTTGGATTGTCTCTTTAATCTGCATGATATCATCACTCAGGCTTTTCAGTTGTGACATTAAATCAAACTTAGACTGTTTGGACTGAGATTTTTGTTCAGGGGCAGGCTCGTTTGGCTGCACAGCATGAACGGTAACATTTTTCTCATATTTTCGTCTGCTTTGCCTTTCAGACTCATTGGAACAAGCCACATTGAGTTTCTCCAGCAACACTTCATCTGGAATGGTGGGGTCTGATAGGTATGGTTGAAGTTCACTTTGGATGCGGTCATTTTGCAATCCAGTCAAGACTGTGTGCAAAAACATATTCTGAACTAGGGCAGGATCATATTTTAACCCTGAGTCATCCTCCTGAGAAGCAAACAAAATTTTCTGTCTCAGATCAAGAGCTCTTATTAGAAAGCTTTGTGGCGTTTCTCTAGAGCGCTGAGCTTCTGTGGTGAGCTGCTTATATAGTTCAGTAGCATTTTTTTCCTGAAAATGAGAACGGAGTATCCGTCTCAGTGTTGGGAGTGTTAATCCTGCCTTTCCTTCTAGATAGCTCCGCAGCTGAAGCCCTGGTGTGATAGCTCTGATGACAGAATCTACTATTTCCTGTTCTACATAGCCCTTGTTGAGTCCACCTTCTATCTGCCGTGCCAGACTAGAAAATGAGAGCCGGTCTTTCTGCCCTAGATCTCCTATGAGACCAGAAATCTTGAAATCTTTCTGCCATGTTGAGGTAACTTGTCTCTGAAATGTGGGTTGAGGATAAACTTGGCCATGGTCTTCATATGTATGTCTGTTTACTGCATTTTGTGGTGCTGTAGGACTAATGTGCATTGCAGAAAACAATTCAGTTGCACTTTCTCCACTTCCTTGCATTGCCCTCTGGACTGTGTTAACATCTCCAGGTTTATTCTCCACTCTCTCTGTAGCCTGTTCTGAAGCATTAATTGTTATTTCCATTAGCTGGCTCAGTTTATCATTAATTGTTAAAAGTTCAGCCATGCCGCCATCTTCTAGCTCTTCTAGCTCAGCTCTCAGTAGATAGTTACTAAGGAGTCGCAACAGATACAAACGAGTTACATTTGTCTCATCCTCTCGTGTCAGGTGAAGGAAGACACTGAGTTTTGCCAGCTTTTCAAGTGATAGTGTGCATAATTTCTCCCCAATTTCATCCTGAAGATGTTTAAGCTCCTCCATTTTTGTTACTGTGTAGACAGGCTGTTCAGAGTAGTGTTTACCTTACTGACTTGACCTGGATGCCACTGGTCACAAACTGAACCCCCAGCACATGCACTGCTCAATAGACTTTTTTTCTTTTCACCACTCGTCCTGAATGCCTCACACTGCAGTTCATCTGGGTCACTAAAAAGGGGATGATGTTGCTAAATGGGCTCTACCGGTCAGGGAGTCACTCCATCGAACATCAATCCCAGCGGTGCCTCCAAGATTGTAATACTCCTGTAAAGGATGATATTAAATGAATGAGCGTTCAAGCGATGTTTCTTCACCGATGCTTTATCATGAATGAATACAAATGATGTGAATTGCACATGTGCATAGTCTCACACTTTTCAACAGTATATTCACAAATGCATAGTATCAACACAGTATTGACTTAGATGCTGTTACTGTAACCACAAATCACAATTTATGACACAAGGCCAGGTATGTAAATAGGTCCACTCGACTACATAGTCTTCTCTGGGCGTCATACATACATATCAGTGAAAAAGCATGAAATAAACTCATAACAGAAGGAATAAGGAATAACAACATATATAATGAATAAAGTATAACATGAAATGCATATAACAGTACATGTATTTTACATCCGTGTCCTAATAACCAGCGTGCGATCTAATCACGGCACATTTATGCTAACCATGTGCTCGGATTTGATGGTTAACATTAGACCGAGTTTATGAACATATCAATCATATGCATCTCGAAAAACAAACAGTATAGAGAACAGCCTTTCTTACAAAACGATTAAAGCAGTGATGGTGTGTCTTGTGTACATTTTATACCTGTAAAGGATGATATTAAATGAATGAGCGTTCAAGCGATGTTTCTTCACCGATGCTTTATCATGAATGAAGCATATCGCGAGAACTCCCGCACGCAGTGGCGCGCACCTTTTCATTCAACCAATCACACACATCCATCTCCAGCTGATAATATGCATATTAAATCGGAACGATAACTCTTATGAAAAATCCCGAAATAGTTGCAACATGTATTTTGATTAACACAGCATTTATAATATGATAGAAATTATATAAATAAAATATAAATCAAATCAAGGAAGATGGATATTGCCACATGAAATATACACAAGAATAAACTGAAAATAATTATAATTATGACAATTATTCAGGATACCACACTATGAAGTTGCTAGTTACTATTCCCGGGCGAGAGCAGCCTATACCTGAGCGTGCGTCTGGTGCGCTCGCACATTATATTAATGTGCTTCCACACAAAAATAGTGCACTCTCAACATATGTCAGTAAAAGAACGCCATAAAGTCGTAGCTCAGAGCGAGATTTTAGCAGAAACATACTGAGGGACGGCCTATAAAACGGCATCTAAGCTCACATTTTTTCCCTACTATGGTTATTTATATAGGAATTCTGCATCACATTGTCATAGAGACATGGGGTTGGGTTCATTTTACCCAGCCAACCAATTAGACTCTCAGGATCATCATGAAGCTGTCAAGCCATGCCCTAGCAACCATTAAGAGCACCGTAGCAACTGATGCCTTTAACTGCCATTTCAAAGGTCCAGATGGATATCTTAAGATTACAGTATCATAGAGACATGGTGGTGGCTTCATTTGACTCAGGTTGCAAACAGCCAATCATGAGTCACCATTGGCACTTCCTAGCCACACCATAGCAATGATTATTGACCACCCTAGCTACTATGGGTGTAACGATATGCAAAAATCAACGGTTCGGTACGTTTAAAGTCACGGTTCGGTTCATTTTCGGTACAGTAAGGGAAATAAATGCATACATTAAACTGCAGGTTGTTTATTACTATACACTTTTTAAAATACTTTTTAATAAAATATATATAAAACAAAAAAAGAATAAGAAATAAAATACTGCTGCAAAGTTATCCACTAAATAAAATAATCTCAGTCTCAAACCAATATCATATGATAAAATATAATGAAAAATAAAATAAATAACTATGATTACAGTGCAGCATTACCAATCCCAGCTTGTAGGCCTGCTTCACCAGAACCGTGCCTGATGTGGCGCTGGCGCGCTGCTGCTGCTGTAGGTGACAGGGAGACCGCCGACAGACCAGGCTCTTGTCTTCATGACAACAATATCTATACTTCATGTTGAGCATAAATATAAAGCCTACTGATAAAGGACACCGTCAACAGTATTGATGGCAAAATAGACTATGCTTGACAGGTGCAATATTTGGAAATCGATAATTCATTTATTTTTTAAATTACATTTATATCTGAATTTATGTCAACCTATAGACTTTCAAACATCAAAGTGTCATGAATTAATATGTATTTGTGTACAAAATGACATATAAACACATTTTCCTATTCTATTTTGCCTGGAAACACTTCCAACACGCTTGCGTGTCGCGTGAAAAATAGGCGTCGGTTCTATTTCTAGCAAAGAGGTGTATCTTCAAATCTGAATGTCATAGAGACATGGGGGTTTGTTTACATCATTATTACTGGCAAGCAGCCTTTAGAATATCATCATTGGCAGCTGCCAGACCACTCCTTAGCAAACAAACACAGTACCTAAAATCATTTAGTAAGTCTTATATCTTTGCATCAAAAAATCACATGGGAGCACACCGGACTTCCAACATGCTAGTAATGCTAGCAGTGAATAGCTACAAGCTAATATTGATTACGTAAGTGCTAAATCAGGCTAAAAACTCTGCAAAACTCCACAGTAATGAGCCGTGACAACTAGTAGTTGTCTAGTAACCACCCCAGGTACCCTCGCAACCATTTCAAGTGCCATAGCAACCACCCCAAGTACCATAGCAACACCCTAGCAACCATCCCAAGTAATCTTGAAACTGTATAGCAGCACCCTAGCAACCACCCCAGGAACCCTAGCAACACCCTAGCCGCCACCCCAAGTACCATAGCAACGACCCTAGTAACCACCCTAAGTATCCCAGCAATGGCCCTAGCAACCATACTGGGTATCCTAGCAATCATTCTAACAACCATCTCATATAACCTAGCAACCTTATAGCAACACCCTATCAACCACTACAAGTACCTTAGCAATCACATAGCAACACCCTAGCAACCTCCCTGGGTACCCTAGCAACCACTACAAGTAAACTAGCAACCACATAACACCCTTGCAACCATCCTGGGACCCTATCATTTGCATATCAACCACCAAGAGTACCCTTGCAACCTCATAGCAACCACCCCGAGTACCCTAGCAATTGCATAGCAACAACCTAGCAATCACCCCAATTATCCTAGCAACAACATTGTAATATCCTAACAATCACCATGATTACCTTAGCCACCACCAAGAGTACCACAGCAACCACATAATAACCCCTAGCAACCAACTAGCAAGTGCTAGCAAATCACTATTACTATTCTTTGTGCTTATTATTAGTGGTGCTTGCCACTAATATACATACTTATTATTACTATGCACTGTGCTTAAGTTGGCTTGACAAGGCCAATATATGAAATCCAACATAAACTAAAGTTGGCTTGAAAAAGCCAATTTACTTATCTACTATTTAAACTTCTTAAGTTGGCTTGAGAAAGCCAAACCCACTGATCTGCTTCTTAAGATTATTATTATTAGGTTGGCTTGATAAACTACTGAACTATTATTTAAACAAGTTGGCTTGAAAATTTCTGACTGCTACTCCTCCTAAAGCTTTAACTCTACAGACTCCAAACTCAGCCCAAATCTTCAGACTGTTCTGACTCGAGTGTGCTATATCTTTTCTAACTGATCAGAAATTGGTTTTCATAATCAAGATTAGAAATCATACAAATCAAATTGATTTACATTGAAAAGTCTGCTCATCTGAATATTCCCTTGAACTACAACAGTCAAAATTCAAATCTAAACACACTAATGCCGATCTGTCTATCTATCTATCTATCTATCTATCTATCTATCTATCTATCTATCTATCTATCTATCTATCTATCTATCTATCTATCTATCTATCGATCTATCTATCTATCTATCGATCTATCGATCTATCTATCTATCATCTCATAGCAATAACCTAGCAACCACATAGCAACACCCTAGCAACCACCCCATGTACCTTAGCAACCGCATAGTAACAACTTAACAACTACCTGGGTAACCTAGCAACCGCATAGCAACACTCTCGCAACCATCCCAGGTAGCCTGGCAACCACTGTAGTAACCACCCGAAGTAACTTAGAAACCGAATAGCAACACCTTAGGAACCACACTGATATTCTAGAAGCTGCATTCCTAAGTATATAAGGAACACAAAAAAAACCACAACAAATTCCTTTTATTCAAATGTGTTTATGTACACCTGGCGAATAAAGCTAATTCTATCTGTCTATCTATCTGTCTGTCTGTCTCTGATAGACTGTGTTGCCTTCAAAACATTCAAACTTTAAGCTTTTAAAAATACTTTAAACTTCAAACTTTTATTAATCTTTTTAAACTTTTTCAAACTTTCTGATCCAGCTTTCTCAAGCCAACTTAAAGTTTTGAGAAAGCCAATTTACTGAAATCCTATTTACAATTAAGTTGGCTTGAGAAAGCCAACTGCCTGATCTACTACTTAAACTTATTATTAGCGGTGCTTGCCTAAGGCAAGGCATCACTATTATTATCTCACATACTTTTTCCTTCCTTCCATATAAACTTTGGCGCGTAACTTGTCCCGCAGCTTTTGTCACAGAACCGCAAAAAAGGTGTCAAATCATGCAGCCTATTGAGGAATGGTTTGACTTTTATAAACGATCGGGCATACGATGTTCGTACATCAAAAAATCCCATAGACATTGCATTGTGGCCAACTTTGACTAGTCGTAGCTCCGAGCGAGAATTTTGACGAAACATGAATCACCACATTTGAAGAGGCTATTAAAGCTGTGTGAAAACATACCTTGGAGTGGGGTATAAGTTGTACCCCTGGGGTGCAAGAGCCCCTCCAAAGTTGCCCCATAGACATACTATGGTGAGGGACAGCCCAT
Organism: Carassius auratus; assembly: GCF_003368295.1. NCBI lineage: Eukaryota > Metazoa > Chordata > Actinopteri > Cypriniformes > Cyprinidae > Carassius > Carassius auratus. The sequence continues at coordinate 96,445 of NW_020524279.1, forward strand.
GAAACAGCATCTAAGCTCACATTTTTTCCCTACTATTGTTATTTACATAGGAATTTTGCATTGAACATAACTGCATCACAGTGTCATAGAGACATGGGGGTGGGCACATTTTACTCAGCCAACAAATCATACTCTCATGATCATTATGAAGCTGCCATGCCCTGGAAACTATTTTGAGAACCCTAGCAACTGATCCCATAGACCCATAGATACCTGGCCGAATGCCCCGTAAAAGGGGAAGCCCGACAACAGATCTAAGACTGCTGTCGTGTGGAGTCTCGCTGAACAAAGCCTTGTCAAATACTCTCCTCCCGGTAAGACTGAAATGGGCAGCCAGAAGTCATGAGTGCAAGGACTGTGGAGCTGAAGGACATTTTTTGGACATGAACTCGCTAGACACCTTCATATTCCTGTGGTTTCACTCGATCATAGGCTTTTTGTCAAGGCGCTCAACGGACAGTCTCTGCCCTCTATAACGCTCTCCACCACCCTTATGACACTTATTACGTTGGGGAATCACACAGAGAGGATTACTTTTTTTCTCACTGACTTTTCCCTAGCGCCAGTTATGTTAGGTCATCCGTGGCTCACACAACACAATCCTAGAATCGATTGGGGTCAGAGTTCTGTCTCTGCTTAGAGCGAGTTGTGTTATGCTTCTTGTCTTATGTCTGATTGTCCCTCTGTGTCTTGTTCTTCGTTACAGGATGAGGTGATTAACCTGTCTAATATGCCTGCAGAGTACCAGGAGATGAAAGTAGTGTTCATTAAGTCCAGGGCAGCTTCTCTCCTTCCACACTCCTATAGACCTAGTTCCAGGTATATCACCGCCTAAGGTCAGATCTTTCTGTGACAAATCACAAGACAGGATTTCAAGAGCGGATGTTAAACGGACAGTTTATTGGAACAATGCCAAACCACAAAGAGAAAAATAAACACAGCAGGGCTCACTGACGACTTGTAATCTCCATAGCACAGGGACGAAATGGGCAGCCACACAGTGGTAGAACTCCCGGGGAGAAATCCAATGGAAGACCGGGGAACCAGGGACTGGAGGAAGAGACGAACAAGAGCAAGAGGACAAAAGCCAAGGATCTGACAATAAAAGACTGTGTTAGCACACTTTAAATATTTGCAAACAAGTCACAGCTGGAACTGATTAACTAGTCGCGGTAAGCAGACTCACCCACTTACATACAACAGTAGACATAGCACAGATGAAATTGTGATCCCATGAACCGTGTCATTATTAATAGCAAGCTAATTCATTAATAGCAAGCTATATTCGTATGAATTATTTTAAACATAATTACATGCTAACAGGACTGTTATCAGTAGTGTCATTGATTTGGTTCTGACAAATTAATCAAAGAGTTATTATCACGTGACACATCAAACTAGCATTTCCACGTGTAGAAACAGATAAATTACGAGGTGCAGAGAGACATTGTGTTTAGTTGTATTTGAAGGCATATTTTAAGTAATTTATTAAGAAGGCAATAGACAATATAAACTTTCTGACTGCTTTCCACGAAAAGTGCAGCTGATTTAGCATTATTGTTTTAATGTCAATTGAGACTGTACAAGGACTGAGGCAATTAATGACTAGCGACAGCATTAGAGTAAACGTTGCAGGATTGTCTACAAGTAGATTTGTAAAATATCATTCAGGTGTTAAATTGAGTTATAAAGACTTTGATGCTAGACTGTTTAGGATTCTTACTAATGGGGCATTTTTAAGACTTTTACCCTGTCCAATCACCCACACTTGTGGCTTTGGCCACTTTAGAGCGCGTGAACTTGACAAGACTGTACCAAGTCTTAAAAATAACAGTGTGCAGTGCCCTTAAAGCACACTATTCCCACACTTTCTCGAATACCGTTCCGGAGTGCAATTTGAGGCTTAGTGTATCCTATCATACATCATGTTTAGAAATTAATCATGAGACTTTTTGCCAAGATCACACTAGATGTCACAGAAACCTTTCCAATGTAAGTGAAATATTAATAATAATATTTAAATATTAAAAATAATTTGTTAGTAAAACAAAGTAGTTTTGCAAGTTTTATTTGTGCACATATACGTACATTTATTTTGCACATTATTTACAACTGCTTTTTATTAGAACTGCTTAATTAGAAGCACCACAAATTAAATGATCATCTATTATAAGGACTACTGAACAGACATTAAGAAGTTTATTTTAAAATTAAAAGTTGACACTAAAATAAATCTCTGTAAATACTTGCATTGTACAACACTATAAGTGTGTCCCATAAGGTAATGAAAAGTTCTACACATACTTGTGGTCTTCATGCTCACTTGAACATTTGGGCCAAATACAGGAAATACGTCAAATAAGTAAGCGAGTCGTCAAGTGCAAAGACACAATTGTGGGTATTTGTACAGGACAAAAGTTCAAGTAACCACAAATGCTGTACAAATTATAACAGCAGGAATGTTTGACAAAGGGTTAAAACTAACAGACCTACTGCTGCAAATGTCTGCCTCCGCAGCTTTCTGTCTTAGTTATCCGTATCTGAATGAATACCTCTCCACAAACACAACTGGCCTGACTGCTTCCTTTACTGCTAAATTTAAATAAAAGAGAGAAAATAAAATATAATTATATAGAGAATGCTGCATGATGGAAAAAAATATTGATTTAAAAAATGTATATATATTTATATATATATATATATTTTTTTTGGATATACATTAAAAGGTATTACAAGCATGGTACAGTAAATGTTGTGATTACTGTGATATCTGTCATAGAAGCACATCAACACTACAATTATAGTAATACAACCATAGTAAGTTTGGTGATTACTGTGCTATTACTATACATATCACTGTAAAATTACATTTACTGTGGTAAAAACATGGTAAATGTCCTGTTTCAAATTTCAAAGTAAAACTACAGTTACTATGGCAAGTGTTTTGATTACCATGATTTTACTACAAATACAACTTACATCTTTGAACCTGATATTAATTTAAAACTGATCCAAAGTTTATGGCACGTCACATGACAGATAGCGTTTAACCTCCCTAGTTAGCAGTTGTGTTAATTTACTTAAACACAATGAAATTCAGACAGCCTCGGATGACCAATATATAATACAGTGATTAAACCTATGGGACTAATCTGATAAAAAAAAAAAAAAAAAAAAAAACTGAATACATTTTATAACAGACATTAAGACAGCATATTTTCGACTAGTCCCCTAACCTGTGGCACATGTAAACTGAAGGCAAATATTGCGATGTGTGCTAAATGAGACTTCTTGAACGTGATTATATAGCGAAAGTTTTCCACTGAAAATACTGTAGGTCCTAGTTCATTGCTATGGTGACACAGAGGGGCACCTTTGATGTCTTCATAGGGATGCTAAGATGCCTTGGGACTGAGAATGGGTTGAAATTAAGCAGATCAAACAGCTTTTCTGTAAGTAGAAGTACTTTCTCTCCATGCAGTGTGAAATAAATCTCTTGTTATCTCCCAGCTGCACTCCATTCTCGGGGTTGCTCTCTTTAATGCGTGAGTGTGCTTGTTATATCATGTTGTCTGACTGTTTTCCTTAATCTTCTTTAAGCGTTAAGGGGCAACTGTATCTAAAGTGCTAGAAAAGAGAGAGTCAATAGTTTCTGATACACCATCAAGTTTTTCTAAACTATAGGATATGGTGGGTTTTTGTTAACCCTCTGGAGACGATTAGCACATATACGCGTTATGAGTAAGGATGGGTACCGAAACCCGTTATTAAAATGGCCCGGGGCTAAATTATGAAAGACCGTAGTATCAGTAAGATCTGACGTTTTCGGTTCTGCTTTCGGTACTGGAGGGGAAAAAAATTAATGTACTATGTATTTTTACTTAATAATGTTATCATGCACATTTTATCTCACCAAACATTTCTAATGTGCGATCATATAAAGACGTTTGTCTTTGAGATCTGCGAGATCTCTCATGCCCGCCGCGGAGGCTGTCTGTCAGTCACACACACACAACAAGAACGAGCGTGGCGCATGTAAAAACATCTCAACTTTTCAGAATGCCACAAGCACACCGAAGGTCATGTAACTTTCTCACCTTTTCCGTAACAACATTGAAAGCTCAGCCAAGATGAAGGAACTAAACATAGCTGTATGTGTATTTTTAAATTAATTTAGTAGCAGTGATACTGCAAGCAGTTTTTAGTGCTGCAAATCCATTTATCCATAGCTGAAATTTCCACATCTTCATGGAGAGAGCAGGTCATGGTTGCTTAGCAATGGCAGACTCCTCAGGAGTGCAAGTGCCCGAAGGCTTTGGGGAAAAATAAAATCAGAAAGCGATGTGCCTAGCATTTTCCATGCGTTTTTAGAAGCAATATGTGAACGGCCCCTTACAGCCCCTTACAGTACGACAACTCCTGCTTAATACAAAGAGTGACGATGGTGGAGACAGCAAAACATTCCAAAGTGTGGTTACACTTCACTAGAGTTGATGCAGACAACGCTGGTTGTCATAAGTGCAACAACATTTTTGCATGTAAGGGTGGAAACACAAGCAAACACAAAGCATCTTTCAGGAGTGCATTATGTGAAGACAGAGAAATGCAAAGTTTTTGACTGCCTAACACATGTAGGACCTCGGTGAACAGTCACGCCACTAAATGCAGAATCGGCTGCTTCGGCCAAAGTAATTATAAGAGCCTACTTCCTCCCATTTGTGATCTGAACACAGTTAATGATTAGCTGAGGAAAACAATGCTCAAGATTGTCTGGACCTCTTTTTGTCAGGGAAACAAATGGCTAAAGTACATTGCGACATTAAGCAAAGTGATAACGTGATCATGCAACAGAGGAAAGGTCTGTTGCAAAATGCCCCCGCTCATGAGGAAACTAATAGGACATCGACATCCTGAGTCCCTAAAAGGGAGCTGATTTAATTAAATCTTTTTACAAGATACAAGGACCCTGTGTATCAAAGCATCACGTGATCCCAACATATGGAAACGCCACAGCAATCGTTAATAATTAGTGGACCTCAACACAAAGAACCAATACAGGATCATCCCATGACTTTGCTTCCTGCTTGCTTGAGAATCTTTCTACGAACTGAACTTTTCAACAAACTATCTCAAAGGGACAACCATTAAGGAATTTGAAGGTTTAACTACATTCACAAATAAGGTTTTATGTCCTATAATTGTTTGATGTGTTCTATGTAATCTGTGTAACTTTAATCATTGTTATTATAACTTTAACAGATAGTGCTATTAAATGTGTGTTAGATATGGAAAGTTTAGTATTGATTGAAAGCTCATTTTATTTACCTAAACTTGGGAGCAAATTAAATTTCCAGATTCTGTATTGTGTGCATATTATGAAACTTTATAAGGTATTAACCCAAAGATCCATCCCACATGACAATGCCACATGATGTTTAATCGAGAAACAGTACGGGAGTATCTAAGCTCTGCAACAGCATCCCATTGGGAGATCGCATCGTGGGATGGACCAAATCTGCTTCGATTAACCTCTTACTAGTAACCCCCCTTTTTTGGCATGGAGACCGAAATTGCATACCCAAAATAAAAAGGTTTCTGCTCATGATTCTTTCTGACTAGATACATAATCAACCTTTGTTCACAAATCTGACACCTTAAAGTTTACTGTTCAGGAATCAGAATCACTCAGACTGTTATGATAATAGAGATATATAAGCTTAAACATAAAAACAAAAACAAAAATATTAAAAACACATACTTTAAATGTATTTAAAAAACTGTTGATGTAGGAAATGAGTTTGAAAACACAGTGTAGCTTTTGCCACAAGTCTTCCAAAACTTCATTAAAAATGTCATAATCGATTCTGTAAAACTGTGAATTTTATTAAATATTTTCTAAGGCCATGTCATGTGTGTTTTTAGAGAAGGCTAATCAGATTGATTTATGGCCCTTGTCATCCCTGTAAGATCTCACATGTAAACTCTCCTGTGTAGTTTGTATGTGTGTTGGCTTTGCAAAACTCCCCGATTCATTGTTCTATTGTTCTCAACAAACGAGTCTTTCACACCTCCGCCAGGTATGACACATTATCCGCATTATTCTTTTATCATTATTCTTTTGTTTTTATTCCACCTTTATTAACCTTTATTGTGGTTTTTCAGGCTTTACAAAGCAACAAAGCAGCGATCTCACTTCAGTCTCTCTTTGCATTTAGCCCTTATTTATTAAAAGTCTTACTATAAAAATACAACAAAACATTTTCTTACGACCTTACGTGAATTATTGAGACAAAAATGCATTATGAAGAAGAAAAGCACCCGCTATTAGTAGCATTGGAGCTAACATTAGCATCAAGCTACATCAGACAATTTATGAAATTATTAGTACACTTTTACTCAAAACTCACTTTAAACCCCGATCGAGTGTTTATAATAACTTCCTTTAGTGATCAGGGGTGGAATTTGGTCGTTTACTGTTGTAAAAATATGTTATTTGTAGCCTTTTTCATCGCTGCACAAGTTAGCATTTCCGATGTACATTTTAGATTTTTTGTATAAAAACGCCCCAGATCTCAAGAAAGTCTCACACAAAGCTTTACTATTGTAATAGCGGGTTTATTATTTGGATATTTCGTGTGTACAGAGGTGTTTCAGTGTTGTTTTGGCCAGATAACTACCAGGAAGTGTGCAGGAAGCATGTGACATGATGTGGCGGTGTCCGGTTATGACACTATAAGATTGACATTGGGAAGGCCCAATCGGAGTCTGAGTGACACACAGCACGAGCTCACACCACTCCACACACACACACAGATCGCTGGGAGAGGCTGTTTATCATCAGATCGCGTAAATCAGTGGAAAATGAATAGAAAGACGATTCTGTCCGAAGAAATATGAAGTAAACATCAGTAAATATATCCATATATCTCCGCAGATATGCATCTTTGGTCTATAAATCCTTATTGACGCTGTTCAGTGAGTCTATGTGAACACAAATAAACCGCTGCTGATGTGACTGAATATGAATGAGTGGTGAATTTCTATTCAAAATGTGGCATAATACGGATTTATTATTTTGCACTCCTGACATAAATCACTAAATATCTGTCACTGCAACAATGTTTTATCAAAATATTGGTCAAATATCGAAGCTAGAGTCTTTAAACTTTCAATTGATGCACAATTTGTCCAGATGAAGTAAGACAGTGATGTTTAATGTGCTGTGAAAGTGAAACAATAATAAACTGGGGCCGTCGGCGATGTTTGCACGTAAAGGGGTTAAAACCCCAATGATTGAACTCTAGTCTAGTCTCCAAGCGTGTTGTCTCTTGTCGAGGGTTGTGTCATGTATCGTGTCGCTTAAATGCGGTGCGCTGCGCTACGCTGCTCTTCCGTCTTGGCCATGGCTTGAACTACACGCTGCTAGCGTTCTTGCCATCCAGAAGTCAAAACCACTCCGTCGAAACTTCGTGACAGTGAGACCATGCTTGCTCGCTTGCTTACCCCCTTTTTAACCCCGGCTCCTAGCCATCAGCATGCTTGCAAGTCATAAAGAACTTCGACTTTCCGTGACAGAATCTCCAAAGCTCACGCCGCGCAAACGAGAGGACTCAGAAGAAACTTTGTCCACCGTCAAGGCAAGAGCTGTTGAATCTCTCAAAATCGCCGGGCAGTCAACCAACCAATCAAGGCAAAGGGCATCCCCAGACGTCATCTACACAACCACGAATCTCAGCCGGGATTCCCTTTTCAGTTTTTCAGTACGCGAGCCAAGGAGACAAAACGACACCGCGGCCAGCAGCACAACCACAAGTAAAGGCAAACAAACCTCTATCTATTGCTGAAATGGTGCAAGGTCGTTGTTAAGTTGTAAAGATAAACTAGGGCTCTGCTTTTTTTCTTGATACGCCTTTGAATTTAGTAGAGATTTTCTCATTAACTCACCTCATAAATCCGTTGCAACTGTGTGTGTATGTATGTTTGTGTGTGTGTGTTCATTAGTTTTAGATCCATATAATCCATAGAATAGTTCAATAAATTCTTGTTTCATTTTTAAAGAAGTATTGTCTTGTGTGGTGTATTTTAAGATTAAACTTTGCCCAGATCCTGTGCTACCTAGCCTGTAGCGTATAAATTATCTTTCTGTTTGTTTGTATTATCTTGTTCATGAAGTAAACTTAAACAGAATTTTAAGGATATACTGATTTTTAAGTTCGTTGGACGAACTGTTGATGAAGTATAAACTAAATCAGTTTCGACTCAGTTCAATTAAAGCAATTAGAATCTTTAGATTTGATTCTTCTCAAACTAAATGAGCTAATATTTCCTTACACACAACACAAAGTAACACAACACAAAGTACTGATAAGAATACTGTTAAAGTACCGGACCGTTAAGCAGTATCGGTAATAGTAGTAATACAGATAAGATAAGAGCAATACTGTAATAATATTAAAACTCCATATACATCGGGAAGAAAGAGGCGGGAACCGGCGCACAATCAAAACACTTAATAATTGAAAAATAAACACAAAACAGCACACCAGCCCCTCACGGACGACTGGTGGGGCGTAGGTGCAGCTCATCTTCAATCACTACACCCGGCCTCACTCCTCGTTCCCACGCCTCTCGGCCCAGCCCCACTTGCCACATACCCCCATCGCCCCTCGCAGGCCGGGGGGTACTCCCGAGACTGCGCTCTACTGCCCCCCCCCCTTCCCTCCGGGGGGGAACCGCTCAAGGGGACCTGCGGGAACCTGGGGGTAGGACAGACGAGGCGAGAGAAAAGGATATGGAAGGAGGAGCGACAGGGACGAGAGAGGGGAGAGAAAAAAAAAAAAAAAAATCCGGTTCCCAGCTGCTCGGCCCTCCACCGGCTGGGTGATCTCCTCCGCAGTGCCTGGCGGTGGCACTGGACGGCCCTCGGCGGACGGCGCGACACTCCTCTGCCGCCCGATGGACGGCGACGGCTCCTCCGGTTTTGGGCAGCCGGCAGGAGTCCCCCGTTCCCTGCCCCTCCGGATTCCTTCGCGGAGGCAGCAGGCTCCGGCCCCGACTCCTCCGCTCCCTCACGGACGGCAGCCGCCACTCCATATCGTGGGCGGCCGGCAGCGAGCTCGCCCGTCCCCGGCAACTCGCTCCAGCCCACCGCCTCGAGCGTCCCTGGCGGCACCTACCTCGCCAGCTCGAGGGCACCGCGGATTCACCACATATACATTGGGAAGAAGGAGGCGGGAACCGGCGCACAATCAAAACATAATTTTAATATTCAAAATAAACAAAACAGCACAAATAAAAGCCAAAACATAAAATATGTCCCAGGCCTGGTCCTCTCTCGTCCTTCACGGTCGTCGCTCCAGTTTTATATCCTTCCATCTCCTACGTGGGACTCAATACCGGCGGTGGGGCGCAGGTGCAGCTCATCTTCAATCACTACACCTGGCCTCACTCCTCGTTCCCACGCCCCGCCCCACTCGCCACAAATACATCAATTGAATCTGTAAAGTGTCTACTTTTTTGTATACAGACTGTAACAATGTACAAACTTCATATTCATGGGAAGAAGGAGGTGGGAACCAGCGGACAATCAAATCAAGACTTTAAGGACAAAATAGGGCTGGGCGATATGGCCTTTTATAATTACTGCGATATTTTTAGGCCATGTCACGATACGCTATATATATATCTCGATATTTTGCCTTAGCCTTGAATTAAAACTTTGATGCATACAATCACACCAGTATGATGGTTCTATATGACTACATTAAAACATTCTTGTTCATACTGCATTAATATATGCTGTAATAATAAAAACTTCCTATTCATCGGGAAGAAGGAGGCGGGAACCGGCGGACAATCAAAACATTTTAATAATTCAAAAATAAACACAAAACAGAGAGGACTAGGCCTGGGCAATATTTAATGTTTGCTTTTTATTTTGTGCGCACCAGTCGTCCGTGAGGGGCTGGTGCGCACAAAATAAAAAGCAAACATAAAATATTGCCCAGGCCTAGTCCTCTCTCGTCCTTCATGGTCGTCGCTCCAGTTTTATATCCTTCCATCTCCTACATGGGACTCGAGACCAGCGGTGGGGCGCAGGTGTAGCTCATCTCCAATCACTACACCTGGCCTCACTCCTTGTTCCCATGTCTCTCGGCCCCGCCCCACTCGTCACATACCCCCATCGCCCCTCGCAGGCCGGGGGATACTCCTGAGACTGCGCTCTACCCCCCCGTTCCCTCCGGGGGGGCCGCTCACGGGGACCTGCGGGAACCTGGGGGTAGGACAGACGAGGCGAGAGAAAAGGAGATGGAAGGAGGAGCAACAGGGACGAGAGAGGGGAGAGAGAGAAAAAAAAAAAAAAAGACGCACTGCTGCTCGGCCCTCCACCAGCTGGGTGATCTCCTCCACGGTGCCTGGAAGTGGCACTGGACGGCCCTCTGCAGACGGCACGACACTCCCCCGCCGCACGGTGGACGGCGTCGGCTCCTCCGGTTTTGGGCAGCCGGCAGGAGTCCCCCGTTTCCTGCTCCTCCCCATTCAGGCAGACGGCAGCAGGCTCCGGCTCTCTGGCGAACAGCGCCGACTCCTCCGCTCCCTCACGGACGGCAGCGAGCTCACCCATCCCCGGCAACTTGCTCCAGCACACCGCCTCAAGCGTACGCTCAAATAAAAACCAAAACATAAAATAAGGCCCAGGCCTGGTCCTCTCTCGTCCTTCACGGTCATCGCTCCAGTTTTATATCCTTCCATCTCCTACGTGGGACTCAAAACCGGCGGTGGGGCGCAGGTGTAGCTCATCTCCAATCACTACACCTGGCCTCACTCCTTGTTCCCACGTCTCTCGGCCCCGCCCCACTCGTCACATATGCTAATTTTAAACTTTCATGCAAAAAAGGGGATATCACAACTAAGTCAAAGTTAACATAATTGTATTTATTAAACAGTGAGTGGCACAAACATAAAATTGTCAACAGAAAGTGCATGTTTTGTGCAAAATTGTCAGAGACAAAATTTCAAAACAAGACATTAGGGCACGCTTGTGCATGCTGTAACTCACATGGCATTTCAAAACACAAAATTAAAGTTCACCTGTTTTGCATAATGCCACTAGGATATTTAAAACAAATATATACAATGCGCTTTTATGCAGGATGTCACAGGTAATTTCAAAATCAGTAAAATAAAAAATAGCTGCATAATAGAAAATCAAATGTTGGAAAAGAAAGTGTATTTATAAAAATGACCCTCCTTTTATTTTTTTAATAAACAATCCTATGGTTTCAAACACAATACCTAAACATAAAAAAATTCACAAAAGGTGAATCTGGTCTATTATGGAAAAGTTTGCAGCTTTAGTTTTGGTTTCTTCTGCATGAAATATATGGCACAAATAAAAAGTAAAAAAAAAAATATGTAGTTGTATTTCGTGCATACTATGTTGTCCCTTTGTAACAACAACCAGGGAATACCAGGTTGTTTAGAGGTTTTGTGCCAAAAACACAAGCCTATCAACGGCGAGATGCTCGATGGCATGTAACTATATTACCACTGGTACTAAATACCCTTTCCGATGGGGAACTGGTGGCGGGCACAAACAGATATTTTTTTGCCACATTTTTCAGGTTTGGGAACATTTCCTCATGGTCGTTCCACCACTGCAATGGATTTGCTTCACTGTCAACATTAACAGACTGCAAGTAGGCAGACGACTCTTTTTCAATAAGCTCTCTCTGCGACTGTGTTGTGGAAGATGTTGCTGCAGTTTTAAAGAAGCTGCCCAGGGATTTCTTCCTTAGTGGCTCTTCTGGCTGTGATACCGTTGTTGCATCCTGAGGCAGTGAAGCAGCCAACTCAGCTGTGCCCTGGTCAGTCTCATAGAGCATTGCCTCCATCTCAGTTATGGCTCTGCTCTTGATGGCATCCACCTTTTTTTCTGTGCAGTATGTTATCTTGAACCTGGGATCCACTAAGCCTGCCATGTCCAGCAGGTCGTTAGTGAAAGGATCAGAATACTTCTCCCTCAGGTAATCCAGGATGGAGGCTTTGATAGACTGAGTCAGTGGGGTGTCATGCTCCTAACGTGCCAAGAGGCTGGACTGGAAGAGACGGAGAACAGGCTTGACATAGGACACTGTGACATAGCTCTCACCGGATACAGCGTCTGTGAATTCCAGGAGAGGTTTGAGAGCCTTGTGCACTGACTCTAGAACTTCCAGGTCTTGCCAGGTGAGAACGAGATGCCGGGTTTTTCTTGTCTGCAGAGAAATAGCTTGCTCCCGCTCCAGTACCCGCACAATCATCTTCTCTCGGGATCCCCACCTGGTAGGAGACTCACTGATAAGCTGGGGTGCCGGGAGATTTAGCTCTAGCTGCGCTGTGGCCAGGTCTTTCCTCCTCTTCCAACTGAAAGAGAGCTGCTCACTACCTTCTTGCACACAGCAACAGCACGGTCAATACGGGGATCCTTCATGCTTCTCTCTGAGAATGAAAACAAACATTTAAAATGTTATAATAATTTAAAAGGGTATAGTAATTGTGAAGGTGAACAATGAGTCCGTACACCAGAAAATGCTCCTTAGCAATTTTAATGATTGCTCACCACGTGTAACGTTTCGGGTCCAAGCCCTTCATCAGACATGAAACAAAGTGGGGAGACACACCTCCATATATACAACCATGTATAATCACATGATCACATACATCCATGATTAATCACATGACCTATCAAGTTAAATTGCAATTACATCAGGAAAACAGATAATATATATATAAACCGACATTTGTAATACAAAAGATATATTAAGTGGCTAAGAGAAGGCTTGCAGTGCTTAAAGCATAGCCTAGAAATTAAAAAAAAATATAAAATAAAAAATGTCTCTACCACTGTAGGCAGTCATGATAGATGAGCAAGAATGTAAATACATAAGTGGTACCACAAAAGTGTGTTACATATGTCAAGTCAGCAGAACAATAACACAACATTTACAATATTAACAAAATTACAAGAGTTATTTACAGAAATGGCCTCAGGTCAAAGTCTTTATTCAACCCTTTTGGGGCTAAAGTGTCCAGGGTATAGATCCAGAATGCTTCTCTTTTGAGTAGCAGACAATTAACATCTCCTCCGCGGGAGGGCTGTGTCACACGTTCAATGCCGCAATATCTGAGAGAGGAAACGTTATGAGAGGTTTGTGAAAAATGCACCGCTACTGGACTTTTGAGGTCATGGTTTTTGCATTTAAGTAAATAGATGACATTCTAAGAAACCCGCCTCCGTGGAGAAGTCGTGGATCCAGGCCAGAGAGCGGCAATGCACGCGGAAAGTACACACGACACAACATCCGGAATGATAATCCACATCAGTCAACAACGGACCTGGGACTCAGAGTCTAGCGCTTACTCTCAGACTAGTGGCCCTTTTTAAGGCAACGTGAGAAGAAACGAACCGAAACCTCCATATACAGTAGTAAGAAAAAATGCAGGCGAGGGAAGAGCGCCTCCTGCCAGAGAGCCATATCGGACACGCCAGACACAGAAACGGAACAGGTACAAAATGTGATGAATCTATCCATCAAACCACTATCTGACACTTGCCTGACTGCTTTAAGTAAAGGGCTCTCTTTTGTTCCCACCACACATTGTCGAGATTTTGATACAATTGTAGACTTTCATAAGTTTTTTCGAACATTGAGACTGAATTTTTCAGTAACCATAATAGGTTTCCTTCCAATTCTGCTGTCACTGTGACGGAAGGTACTGAGGACCCAGATAACTTAACAGTGGCGTTTAAACGGGAGAGTGAATTAAGCTCCAGGCTTTCTGCTGGACCAAGGACTCCTTTTAGAGGTAAAAGCACCTTTATTCCCCCTCATAAAAGAAATGCATCAATAGATACTTACTGCAGACTAGTTGAGAAGGATGTTTCCCTCCTATTAGGCAAAAAGAGAGATTATAAGGTAGCCAATAACCTGTCTAAGGATCAGAGGATGGAACTGAACTCTATAAAAAATGATAAGTCAGTGGTGATCCAAAGTGCAGATAAGGGTGGTGCTATTGTCATCATGGACCGGACAGCATATGATATGGAAATTCAGAGACAGTTGAGTAATACGATTTTCTATAACAAACTCAATCATAATCCCACACAGGAGTTCCAACAGCGTATAAGGGGGAAGTTGGATTCCCTCCTACAAATTGGAGAAATTACAAAACAAGAACATGCTTTCATGGTAGTAGACTTTCCTGTCACTCCAGTTTTGTACACTCTCCCCAAAATCCATAAAACCTATACAAATGTACCCCCAGGACGGCCCATTGTGGCAGCCATTGGGTCTCTAACAGAGAAAATAGCAGCATTCGTGGATCATTTTCTCCAACCACTCGTCACTTCTCTTCCATCCTATGTAAAAGACTCTATGGAATTCATTAATATGATTCAATCTATTCAATTATCAGATGAACATTGCATCCTGGTGACCATGGACATTGAGTCTCTTTACACCAACGTACCCTTTGAAGGGGGGCTAAAGGCAGTAGAATTATTTTTAAATCAGCGCTTAAGCTGCACACCTAGCACTTCCTGTATTATGGATCTCATAGAAATTGTGCTTACATCTAATTATTTCCTTTTTGGTTCAGACTTTTATCTCCAGGTGTCAGGCACGAGCATGGGAGCTAAAATGGCCCCAAGTTTTGCATCCCTATACTGCGGATTCCTTGAAAAGGAAATCATCCTGAATCAACAATGCAACCCACATCTACCCTCAATTTCCAACTGGAGGAGGTACATAGATGATATTTTTTTCATTTGGACTGGTTCTGAGACTCAGTTAAAAAAGTTCCATGAGTTTATCAATGCTAACAGCTGCCATTTGAAATTTACAATGGAATATGACAAGCACAGGATGAACTTTTTAGATATACTTGTTTACAGAGACTTGAATAGACTGGGATCCAACCTGTACCGAAAAAGCACTGACAGAAATTCTATTCTTCATGGACATTCTTTTCACCCTATTCCACTTAAGAGGAGTCTGCCTTTGTCTCAGTTTAGTCGCATTCGCCGGATCTGTAGTTCTGATAGTGATTTTAAAGCCCACGCAGCTGATTTAGAAAAACGTTTCCAACAGAGACAATACAAACATGATTTGATTACCAAAGCACATAATCGCTTTCAAAATATATCGCAAACTGATTGTCTCCGCAAAATCAGATCCAGAACTTCTGAGTCTAGAGTTAACTGTATTGTCCAATACTCGCCTCTTGGCAGAGATTTCGAATCCATCATTAAAAAACATTGGCACATTATTGACTCTGATCCAGCACTTAAATGCTTCACTACATCACCCCGCATTGTGTACAAGAGAGCACCTAATCTCAAAAACATGTTAGTGAGAGCACATCTTCCACCATTGACTCCACCACATTTGTTAGATGTTAATTGTCTGCTACTCAAAAGAGAAGCATTCTGGATCTATACCCTGGACACTTTAGCCCCAAAAGGGTTGAATGAAGACTTTGACCTGAGGCCATTTCTGTAAATAACTCTTGTAATTTTGTTAATATTGTAAATGTTGTGTTATTGTTCTGCTGACTTGACATATGTAACACACTTTTGTGGTACCACTTATGTATTTACATTCTTGCTCATCTATCATGACTGCCTACAGTGGTAGAGACATTTTTTATTTTATATATTTATTTTAATTTCTAGGCTATGCTTTAAGCACTGCAAGCCTTCTCTTAGCCACTTAATATATCTTTTGTATTACAAATGTCGGTTTATATATATATTATCTGTTTTCCTGATGTAATTGCAATTTAACTTGATAGGTCATGTGATTAATCATGGATGTATGTGATCATGTGATCATACATGGTTGTATATATGGAGGTGTGTCTCCCCACTTTGTTTCATGTCTGATGAAGGGCTTGGACCCGAAACGTTACACGTGGTGAGCAATCATTAAAATTGCTAAGGAGCATTTTCTGGTGTGCGGACTCATTGTTTACCTTTGCAACTACTTGTCTGCCCAGCACCCAGTTTTAAGGTTTAGGATGTGGGTGCTGTACCTTTGAATTCTAGTAATTGTGAAGAAATCCACTCAGACTAACACTAAACTAATTCTTGGTAATTATTTATTTATATAGTACTATGTAAAAGTGAAGATGCTATCAAAAAATATAAGTTTCAAAATATAAAAAAATGCACAATAAAGAGCAGTCTACTGACACACTAATGCAGAGAAAGAAAGAACATGTAACTCTTAGTTGCCTAAGCTTTTACAATCGATTCAATGATGTAAGGTCCAGGCACTCAGCCCAAGGAAGGTATCCGGTGCTGGATGAAGGTTTCCTGTGTGTTCGGTCTTTCAGCACGTAGAGTTATTTAATTTAGGTTAAACTCAAATCTGACTCCATTTTAGTATTTAATCTGACTCCATTTTCTTATGATCTCGAATTTAGGTTGAAATGCAAATTGGTTGTATGCCTTTTTAATTAATATTCTTCTGACATTTGATTATTCTAGTTAACTCTATTTTTATATTAACTCATTCATTCAGGTGCTCATGTTGCTAACAAGGATACAACATAATCTACTAGTCAATAATTACAGAGTAAAACAGAATAGAATCAAAATGTAACAATTTATTAACAGTCAGGTAATTGAAACACATCAAATCATATCAATACAAAACATCAAATTCTCAAAGATGAATCTAAAAGTAAAATATGCATACCTGACCTTAGAAAATACATAGTATGAAGTAAAGAGACACACAACACACTACAGGCTTTCTGGCTACAGAAATCGCCCTGATCCTTTTGCTGCAATCGTTTAAATACCTCAGACCAAGACAAACATCCCCCGAGATGGAGAGAGGAACTGACCATTGGAATTTGCATTAACTCAGGTTCCAAGCCTGGGTGGTTTTACAACTCAATGGAAACAGGGGGTAATTTACATGGAGGACCCTAGGAAAGGGCACTCCCATCACAGTAATCAAGATATATCTTGACTCTTCAGATCTGTATTATCTTCTAATCTACTTTTGTGAGAGTGAGACCATTGTACCAGTTGCACTGAGACATTTCCAATGATACTAGACCTGAGTGTTAGTTCACTTGCATTGACATTTTCATGTAATCATTTTGAGCAGACTGAGTAGAAGGAAGAATGGGTGAAGGGATTTAAAATTAAACAAATGGCTTTTGCGACAGATTTTGCATATCACCGTTTTTTGTTCAACATCTTCCTTCTTGAAACCAAACCACCACCAGACGATGAATCCTGTGCTGTTTCTTTTTTTTATTAATTAGTTGTCCTCCTTGTGTAACCGTTAGCA
This sequence comes from Carassius auratus, assembly GCF_003368295.1. Lineage (NCBI taxonomy): Eukaryota > Metazoa > Chordata > Actinopteri > Cypriniformes > Cyprinidae > Carassius > Carassius auratus. Next base: position 113,793 of record NW_020524279.1, read on the forward strand.
CCTGCTGCTGCTATCTTTCTGCTGGTCGAGGGCGTATGACGTTGCATGCGCGACAGATTGACGTTTGTAACTATGTGCATTTGTTTTGTCTCACTGTGAGAGGGAAAGACCGCGAGTATGTAAAAGTTAATCTACAAACAAGCATAAAAAATAAAATAAAATAAGCTTCTTAACTTAGGTTATCAAGGTAATCATTATGCTTGCGCTTCGATGCTGGAAAGGACAAGAGGGGGAAAAAACAAAGGAAAAAAAAAATGTCTGCGAGTTTCAGGATTTAGTAATTTTCTACATCGCACAGACTACAAGCCGCAATATATCGAGTATGTTCGATATATCGCCCAGCCCTATTATAAAATAAACACAAAACAGAAATAAATACCAAACACAACTAAAACCGAGGCCTGGTCCTCTCTCGTCCGTCACTGTCATCGCTCATGTTTTATATCCTTCCATCTCCTCCGTGGGACTCAAGACTGGTGGGTCGAGCAGGTGTCGCTCATTTCCAATCACTCCACCGGACTGTTCTTCAAGTTCTTTTATTTTACTGTTTGCTTCGCGATGAGAGGAATAAGACATTTGAGGATTTGAGAAATGGATTTCCTCAGAAAAAAAAAAGAATTAAGCACTTTATTCAGCAGAGATCATATACATGAGTAAGTCTCTTTTTATTTATTTATATACTTGTACTAGTTTTCAAACAATGTCTAAACATTTTACTAGTTATACTTTTTCCAAACATAATTCCTGACTAAATGTATAAAAAAGTGAAATATTATGAAGTTTCAATAACAATACACAATACTATACCATTCAAAAGCTTGATGTAAATAATATAAATGTAACAAATAAATGTAACTGTAACAAATGTAACAGACAATGCTGTTCTTTCAATTTATCCCCCCTAAAAAACCTGGAAAATATTCTCAGCTCTTTTCAACATTAATAATAATAACAATGATAATAATAATAACAATACATGTTTTTGTAGAAAATAAGATTGTTAAAAGGATTTCTGAATGATTGTGTGACTTGAGTAATGATGCAAAAATTTGTTTGAAAGTCAGCTTTGATTGTTCCTAATAAACTGTTTAACTGCTCCCCCAAGTGGATATTAAATTATGTTGTGGGATAATTGAATATATTCTAAATAAACCACAAAAATAAAATTATATAGATTTATTTTGTCCTCACAATCATTCTTGTAATGCCTCCCTCTCAGTGACACACAGCTGACTTAAACGCTCATTGTGCAGCTCATTATGCAGGCCTTTGTCTTCTCAAGGTAAATCACAATGATATTCATGGTAGTTGACGCCTACTCGCATATGTCTTTTACCAACAAAAAGTGTCTTAGAAAATTTAAGTTAAAAAATTGTTTTCTGTGAGTGCGTAAACAAGATGATTTTCACATAATTTAGAAAGAAAAATTCTAGGCTACAAGCTCCAGTTCTCAAAAGTCCCGGGAACCAAAGTTCTGTATGTGTTTTATTACCTTATTCAAGTGATTTAACATTTTTAGTTTTCCACTAACCACGCATAATTTTTTTTCCTCAAAAATACAATCATGTACATACATGCATTTCACATATTATTATAGCCAAGTTTGTGCTGATTACAGTGAGATTAGACTTTACCCATTTAGATATTTATAAGAAACTGAAAAAAAGCACAAATGTCAGGGCATGACAAAACTTCTCCAGGCCCTAAAAATACCTTTAGACTCCCGAGCAAAAATCATCACCATGAAAAGAACCAAAGACTTAAACTACTTCAGTCTGTGTGCACTGAATTTATTTAATACGCAAGTTTTACAATTTGAGCTGAATTATTGAAAGAAATTAACTTTTCCACAATATTCTGATTTATTGAGATGGACCTGTAAATCTCAACAGCTCAAAGGAAACAAATGTAGCACAACACAAAGGATACAAGCCACAACACAATGTAAACGTTACAACACAATGAAATCTCCACAGCACAATGAAATTAGCACAACACAACGGAAACAAGCCACAACACAACAAAATCGCTTTACGCAATTTGCACCAATATTTTTAAATTATTAGCCAAGTCATTTACATTGCTATTCAAATTTAAATTGTCTTGTAAAATTCCTGGACTAGTAAAAGGTGCTCTTACATTTACTAACACACTATGAACTGACCTGCTTCCACATGAATGACAAGAGAGCTAATTTACTCTTTCATTCCTTCAAACACTTTGCAACATGACGCAATATTGAATCGGCGTACTACATCTGCCATCTAGTGATAGGGAATACAAATGAGATATTACACCATATTAGGAACTACAGTCTATTTTATTAAGAATGACGTCCCAATTTTGCGACTTTGGTGCTTAGAGGGTTAAGGAAACTGAGAAGAAGCTTCCAACTTAGGAGAATCAAAACTGAAGTGACAAATGGAATCAGAAACAGTCTTATCTGAGGTGAAACTTCTAGTCCTTTGGTAGAGAACAGAGGCTCTCAGGATCAACAGACTGACAGTATAGCAGGAGATCTACTTGAGAAGCTTGTAACCTTGAGACCAGCCAATGAGAGACTGTGGTGATTGTGTATTTGAATGGTGTGGTAAGTGGATGCATTTGTCCATGATTAGTAATCAGGTGATTTTGAACTGGTGTAAGAGGCTGGTTTAGCCGGCAAGGCAGGTGATTCTGTGACATTACACCCCTCCTTCACCAACGGCGAGGACAACCATGCCCCCTGGGAGTGGGGTGGTCAGGATGGGCCTTGTGAAAGTCGTTGAGGAGGGATGGGTCCAGTATGTCATCTCTGTCTGCCCATGATCTCTCCTCAGGTCTGTATCCTTACCAGTCTATGAGGTACTGAAGCTGGACACCTTGCCACTGGGAGTCAAGGATCTTTTTGACTCTGTAGAGGATTCCGTTGGAGACGACCTCGGGTGGAAGAGGGGGTACCTCGTGCTCTGTGGAGGGAGGGAGAAGAGGATCAGTGAATAGTTTTAGCAAGGACAGTGAAAGGTGAGTGAGATCAGGTACTGATCAGGCAGGTGTAACTGGTAGGTAACTACATTGATGTGTCGTGGTAGGGGAAAAGGACCTATGTACCGGGGACTTAGTTTCCTGCTGGGCAGTCGGAGGTGAATGTGGACAACCAGACATGGTCCCCAGTTTAGTAGACAGATTGGCGGAGCGAATAGCATCTTCACTGACCTTGTGTATCCAGACTGCCTGCTGGACATGGACATGAGCTGAGTCCCATACGCTCTCACTCTCACAGAACCATTAATCTACCGCTGGGACTTCCGAATGCTCCTCAGAACAGTCCAGGGAAACAGTAGCGGCTGGTATCCAAGCACACATTGAAATGGAGTGAGTCCAGTGGTTTCCTGGTGCAGAGAATCCTGGGCGTACTCTGCTCAGGGTAGATACTGTTTCCAGCTGTCCTGATGTTGTACCGTAATGTACCATCTGATTTCCTGGATTTTACGTTCGGTCTGGATGTTGGTCTGCAAGTGGTATCCGGAGGATAAATTGTCTGATACTCCTAGGAGGTGGAAAAACCCTTGCAAGACCCTGGAGATGAACTGGGAGACCCTGTCAGAAACTATGTCTTCCAGAAGACCAAAGTTCCTGAACACGTCTTGGAAGAGGGCTTCGGCTATTTCCAAGGCAGTAGGTAATCCTCGTAGTGGGATTAAAAGGGAGGTCGGGGGCAAAGTCCACCTCAATTGGGACCAGGGCTGGCGAGGGATGGGAAATGGGGCCAGTTTACCCTCAGGCAGACGTCATGGAGTGGTGGAGATAGCACAGACCAAACATCCCTTGACGTGTATCAGGGGACATCTTGGGACATGTTGGGCCACGAGCAGCGTGGTTCTGGAGGAACAAGAGGGTTCAGTTGCTGCTTGGGTGCCCGGATCCCAGAGAGGTGTCGACGGAGTCCAGAAGGGCCAGACGCAGAGTGGATGGGACATAACTTCCGAGTGCCCACTGGATTGGAGACATAAAGACTGAAGGTGGTAGGATGGACTCTGGTTCCTCTGGGGTTGGATCAGGCTGGTGTAGGAAGGGAAATTGGGATTGCTTTGACGTTCTTACTCCCTGGAAGCGGTTAAAAAATAGATTCCAGTGGGACTGCCTACGGTTAAGACACTTCTCGGAGGTACTGCAAGTTTTTGTGGTCTGTGATCATCTCAAATGGATGTTGGGCATTCTCTAACAAATGCTGCTACTCTTCTAGGGCAAGCTTTATGGCCAGCAACTCCCAATTCCCCACGTCGTAGTTCGGGTCTGCCGGGGATAGTTTCCCTGAGAAGTATGCACTGGATGGAGTACTGGAGGTTCACCCTTCCACTGGGACAGAAAGGCACCCACTCCCAGGATCGCCTCATTCACCTCAACCACGAAGCGGAGATTGGGGTCTGGGTGTGAAAGAGCCAGGGCTGTACAGAAGGAAGATTTGAGCTGGAGGAAGGCCTGGTGTGCCTTTGGGGTCCAGGTGAGGGTTTTGGCTTTCTGTCGGAGGAAAAAAGTGAGTGGTTGTAGTGGATGATAAAGCGGCGATTAAAATTTTGTGAACCCCAAGAACCTCGGCATCTCTTTGACGATAGTGGGTTGTGGCAAACCGCATCCACCTTCCTCTAGTCCATTTGTATTCTTGCAGGGGTGACAATGTAGCCCAGGAAGTGGATGGTGGATTTGTGGAATTCACATTTATCAGCTTTTAAATTCAGGTGATGTTGGTGGGGACGTTGGAGTACCCGGTTGACATGGTCATGGTGTTCTTCAAGATTGGATGAGTAGGAGTATATCAATGATGTAGATTAGGATGAACCAGTTGAGCATACCTCTGAAGATCGCATACATGAATATTTCATGCTTTAAGTTCTGGAAGATTGAAGGTGAGGGCATCACCCAGTACTCATAGTGCCAGGTTGGTGTCACAAAAGCGATCTTCCAATCGTCACCCCTGCAGATGCGGATGAGGTTATAGGCGCTCCTTAGATCCAGCTTGCAGAAGATGCGGGCACTGCATAGTCAGAACCAGAGGAAGGGGATAGGCAAATTTGACCATCTGGTCATTGAGTGCACGGGAATCGATGCAGGGCCTCAGACCCCCATCTTTCTTGGCCACGATGTAGAAGCTCAAATATGCAGGTGAGGTGGATGGATGGATGGATGAACCCCTGTTGTAAGTAGGGATGCACCGAATCCAGTATTCGGATTCGGATTCAGTCGAATACTGGGCTTTTTGACGGGGTTCTGTTTCGGTTGAACCTTAGGGGTTTTTTTTTCACCAAATTGAACCCTAGGCTTGCGCTACACTGGTCGACGTCATGCGACCGTCGATTGCGTGAAGGTGTTTATATGAGGAGGAACAAGGCCCGACAGTTCGCACTAAACTAAACTGTTCAGGAATCTTGAGCAGCTGGGATGATTTATACCGTAGCAATAAAGAGCCAGCCAGTCACATCACGTGCTGATGTGGAGATAAGCGTTTTTTTCGGTGAGCCTTTGATTCCTCTAAGAGAGGATCCTCTTCAGTAGTGGAAGACAAACCAGCAGCGATTTCCACTGCTGACAAAATGGCAAAAATCTACCTCTGTGCCCAGTGAAAGACTTTTCAGTACTGCTGGGGACATTCGTTCCCACACTTGCAACCGGCTGTCATCTGTTAATGCTGAGCGTCTTGTTTTTTTTTTAAATGAAACTCTCATTTCATGTGAAAGATTAGAGGTTTTACGTTAATTAAATTATGATGCAGGAGATGTGTATGATCTTCCGTAATATTTTTCGTAATATTTGGCTACTGTTCTAATCTAGCCTATCCTACTGTTATAAATGAAAACTAAACAGCCTACTATCCGTGTTTATTGAGTTAATGTTCAATTACATTAAAGGAGCTATGTGGAGGTTTTTACTTAAAAAATCTTTAAGATAGAGTTTTCATTTGTACATATATGAGCCAACCATGATGTAAAAAAAAAAAGAATGACACCTCGACTGTTCACCACGGTTGCCTCTATCAGCCTGTAGGCTCAATTGTGTGTGGAGGAGTCTGGCCCAAATTGGCGCGAAAATTCACAAAATGTGACGCCATGCGCGTTCTCGTCTACTTGGGCTTACAACTGTACAGCCTCCGGCAGCACAATTCAGACAACCACGGACACTCCTCATAAGTAAAAAAAAAAAATTTATCTAGTGTGGCAAAAAGAGAGAGCGACCGGCGTCAGTGGTTGCTGCGGCAACCATGGTTGATGTGGTCGTGCTCGTACGAGCGTGCGGACTGAGAACGAGCATGAGACTGGCTGCAGTTCCTCTAATGGTTAGAAATTTAAGAACCTACGCAATGCTCCTTTAATTTCAGTCAACCAAACATATTCAGATTTTTAAAAAGAAGAGAAAAACACTTTTCTTTGCATTGCTGCACTTTTATTGAAAGGTTTTGGTTGTTTACTTGGGTAAGCATAAGCTTGGTAATTGTCAAAAAAGTTTTTCTCACTCATCCTGGCATAATGTTGCCTATTTTTTTTTTTACAGTTAAAATAAAATAAAATTAAAAATCCATTGCTGTGGACGTTGTTTACTTCATTAATGTGTGTTACTGTGTTAATGGAATAAGGATGCGAGTAGGATTCGGTATTCAGTTTCGGATTCGGCTGAATCTTAAACGGTGGATTCGGTATTCGGTTTCGGATTTGGCAGAATCTTAAACAGTGGATTCGGTATTCAGCCGAACCCCAAAAATCTGGATTCTGTGCATCCCTAGTTGTAAGGCTTCTTGAACGTACTCCAAAGTGGTGCTCTCCGGGATCGACAGTGGTTAGACGTGTCCTTTGGGTAGTCTTGCCCCAGGCAGCAGGTCAATAGCACAGTCCCATGGCTGATGAGGTTGAAGGTGAGTGACTGCGACCTTGCTGAAAACATTCCTGGAATGCCTGATACTCAGGTGGAATAGGAGTGTAGGAGCGAAGAGTGTATTTGTGGATTGATCACAGTTGGAAAAGCTCATGCACTGTGCTCTCCGTGGTCAACTGGCCATATACCTTCTGGAAGAGTTGAATAAAGCTGTCCAGTGAGTGAACCAGAGGGATCTGCGAATTCCACAAGGTTTCCGCCCACTTCTGGACAGCAACGACATGATGAACGTCACCTTCACCCGTTCAGTCACAAACAGGTGGGGTTGCAATTCAAAATAGAGGGAACATTGCAACAAAAACCTGCTGCAGGAGGCTGCCTCAGGGTTAACCCTCTGAGGTCTAAGGGTATTTTTGGGGCCTGGAGAAGTTTTGTCATGCCCTGACATTTGTGCTTTTTCACATTCTTATAAACATCTAAATGGCTAAAGTCTAATCTCACTGTAATCAGCACAAACTGGTCTATAATAATATGTGTACATGATTGTGTTTTTGAGAAAAAAAAATGTTATGCGTGATTAGTGAAAAACAAAAAATTTTTAATGAATAAGGCAATAAAATACATAAAGAACATTGGTTCCCGGGACTTTTAAAAACTGGAGCTTGTAGTCTAGAATTTTTCTTTCTAAATTATGTGAAAATCATCTTATTTACTCACTTACAGAAAACAATCTATTGATTTTAATTTTCTAAGGCACTTTTTGTTGGTAAAAGTCATATGCGAGTAGGCGTTAACTATTATGAATAGTTGTGATTTACACCTGAGAAGACAAAGGCCCACATAATGAGTTGCATAATGAGCCTTTCAGTCAGGTGTGTGACTGAGAGGGAAAGAGATACAAAAAGAATGAAAGGACAAAATATATATATTATTTTATGTTTGTAGTTTATTTACAATATCCCACAACATAATTTAAAGGGGGGTGAAATAATCGTTTTCACTCAATATCCTGTTAATCTTGAGTACCTATAGAGTAGTACTGCATCCTTCATAACTCCAAAAAGTCTTTAGTTTTATTATATTCATAAGAGAAAGATAGTCTGTACCGATTTTTCCCGGAAAAACACGAGCGTCTGGAGGCGTGACGTGTGGGCGGAGCTAAAGAATCACGAGAGCCAGTAGGCATTTGCTTTGATAGCGTTTGGAAGCTGTGACATTATGTGAGGACAAAACCAACCAAAACAAACCATTGCTAAAAGTCAGATTCAGCGTATATTTATGATCCAGAATCAGATCCAGAGGCTGAAATTTAACAAGAGCAGCAGCAACGACAGCGTCTCTATGTGGTATGTACTGAAACTGTATATATTTGCTAAGCGGTTTTGGAAAATGAAAAAAGTTCCACTTTGTCGTCTTTTTTTTTTTAAGCTCTTTTAATGTGGAAAGTGCAGTTTGATGACAACATCGCATGTTGTTTACTTAATGTGCTTACGCGCCGATAGCTAAGTTAACAACACAGAGATATTTGAAGCAGTTTTACTCGTGCAGTTTGATGACAACATCGCATGTTGTTTACTTGATGTGCTTACGCGCCGATAGCTAAGTTAACAACACAGAGATATTTGAAGCCGTTTTACTCACCGCATGCGGTTCCAACACACGATCGTGACCCTTTTCCGTTGGGACTGCATTATCCTTAAGAAATAAACGATGTGCAAATCCGTCGTCAAACTGGGCCTTGTTTGTAAAACAAGCATCTTCGAAATGCAGGGGAACAAACACAAACACTTACACAACTCCGTTGATGCTCTGTAAAAATAAAATCCATCCACTGGTCCCTTAATGCTGTTTCTCTTTAGGTAATCTGTGCAGGGTTGTCTTGCCCTGGCAACCAAAAACACACTCCTTTTGTGACATTTCGCGACGCTCTCGCTCTGATCAGCGAATGCCTGTTGTGCTCTCAGTGCTGTGCTATACGGGAGCGCGCGCTCTTCCAGGAGAAGTGCCCTGAAGACCCATATAAGGAAATTCCGCTCCATCTAACGTCACACAGAGCCATACTCGAAAAAAACTTTCCGAAACTTGTGACAAACTGCAAGGAGTATTTTTGGAACAGAAATACTCCTTCAAACGTACAACTTAATTTTTGAAACTTTGTCCATGTTTAGCATGGGAATCCAACTCTTTAACAGTGTAAAAAACTCAGTATGCATGAAATAGCATTTCACCCCCCCTTTAATAAACTGCGAGTGCAGTTAAACATTTTATTAGGAACAAAGCTGACTTTCAAAGCTGAATTTTTTGCATCATTACTTCAGTCAAACAATCCTTCAGAAATTCTTTAACAATCTGATTTTCTACAAGAAAAATTATTATTAATGTTGAAAAGAGCTGAGAATATTTTTTCATTTTTTTTTTATGTTGAAAGAACAGCATTGTTACATTTGTTACATTTACTTTTATTTGTTACAATTATATTATTTACATCAAGCTTTTGAATGGTATAGGAATGAATATTGTTATTGAAACTTCATAATGATTCACTTGATTATACATTTAGTCAGGAATTATAGTTTGGAAAAAGTCTAACTAGTAAAATGTTTACACGTTACGTTAAGAATATATATATATATATATATATATATATATATATATATATATATATATATATATATATATATATATATATATATATATATATATATAGCACCTTCCCATCTGTGGGTTATTTCAACCCAACCCATTGGGTAATACAACCATATTTTGAAACTACTTTGTTGTAACTTACAGATTTTATGTAAATATGCAAGTAACACATTTACAAATATATTTTAAAAAAAAGTATTTAAATGAACAAGGACGTGTAAAAATACAACTGACATTTTCAAGATCTACAAATGTGTCATATTCATATCAAAACACACAAATGTGCAAATACAGTTCACAGCTGTGGCCTAATGGTTAGAGTTGGACCTGTAACCCGAAAGTCACAGGTTAAGTCTCTGTGCTGGCAGGAGATATTATTTTTTAGCTCGTCAACGTCTTGTCTTCTTCATATAAACATTTTTCGTTAACAAATATTTTTCGGCGTCGTCTTCGTTAACGAAATTAACACTGCAGTGGAGCAAGCAGTCAGGAGGGAACATGTTGACACCCATTTATGTTGACCCTGTTTACAGCCATTTATGCATGTTTGAATTTGTTGTTCTGTAGCATATGCAGCAAAAATATCTAAGATAAACTGGCGGTTTATTCTTAAACCAATCAGCGAGCTCGAATAGTGGAAGCATAATTAGTTTAACATTTATTTTTTGTTATTTAATTATATATATACGAAGTGATGTTATTATGTTATGACTTAGACATTTCTACATATATTATTTATTTTAATAGTAATTGGCAGCCCACCTGCAATACCACTAGGGGGCTGCGGCCCACAGGTTGAAAACCACTGCACTAGTTATTATAACCTCATCTATTTGATGTTTGGTATCTATGAATTCGTATTTTCATGATCTAAATGAGTGTATATTATTTATTGATACCTATGCAACAAATTATTTTTATAAGAATTTTAAAGATTCTTCTCTCTGAATTTTTGAATCTAATTTCATATGCAAGACTCCATACTAGAGATAGAGTTGTAAAACTTCCCTCCAAAATGTACCATTCCTCATTTGGCTCACTCAAATCCTGAAGGTGTGACATCGTCACCCTATATAGATCACTGATCACCAGATCAGGGCGGTTCTCATAGATTCAGGAATTCCAGAAGAAGATGCTGAGCTAAGAGCCTTAAAAACCACCCTAAGCTTGCACCAGGCCTTCAGCCTTGACTTTCCATTCAAGATCCTCTGATTTGAACTGGTCTTTCTCATGAACTCACTTCAGCAGAGACTAACAGGAGTCCCAAAGTGCATCAGGACCCTTTTTCCTATGCCCACTGTATGTGAGTGTGTGTATGTGTATGTTAGACAGTTTAAGTGTTTATGTACTTAATAAAGTCTTACTACACACTTGAGGTTTTTCATTGTTTGCTCATAACTGAAGTCCCTAATGATGCAGATTTTAGGTACATGCTCAGAGTAGTATTATACAGTAATTAAGTTATTTTCCCTAAACAGTAAAGTACCGTTCTTAGAATTGACCAACAGTTGACACTGAGAAGGTCAAGTAAATACAGCGGATCTAAATATTTATAATTCATAATAACTAGTTATGATTGATTATTCATATTTTTATTGTTCAACTTTAAAGCTGATTCGCTACATGCTTGTAACCTTGAGACCAACCGATGAGTGACTGTGGTGAGTGTGTAGTTGAATGGTGTGATAAGATGATGCAGGTGTCCATGATTAGTAATCAGGCGAATGGGTGTAGGAGTCTGGTTTGGCAGGTGAATAAACATTTTGATTCGTTAGATCAGTAGACCTTGCATGAAATCCCTCAGGTCATTCAGCTGTCACAGACTTAAAAAGAATTGGCGGCTTATTTATTAAAGAGGAGGTCACATGTTAAAAAGTAGCAATATATATATGCTTCTGTGCAAAGGACCATTTCCGTTGTGTTGTGCTAATTTTGTTGTGTTGTGGCTTGTTTCCATTGTTGTGCTGCTATTTTGTTTGTGGCTCGTTTCCATTGTGTTGTGCTAATTTTGTTGTGTTGTGGCTTGTTTTCTTTGTGCTGCAGCAATTTAGTTGTGTTGTGGCTTGTTTCCTTTGTGTTGTGGAGATTTCCGCTCTGTTGTGCACTACTGGGCCATCATACTTGTTTGGTAGAAGTGATGGTTCTACAATATTTGTAACAAGGAGTTGAATTTCTAGTAGGTATGAAAGAGACTTGATGATAATTTCAAATATTAACATCAATATTAACATCAATTACATGTGACCGTATTAAATCTAACATATGATTACGTCAATGAATAGGGCCTGATATGTGTTGTCTAACCTCAATGTCTATTGTCACGATTATTACATGGAGTGCCCATGAACTTTTGTAGAGGGCACTCCAATCAGGACAATTCCACATTAACCACCAGATGTCACCCGGACTCTAGCACCTCTTATATGTTGCACCACACCCTAACTACATTTCCCATGAGTCTCTGCATCACAATCACCCTGCCACACCTGCACATCATTTCTCAGTCAATCTCCTTGCCACACCTGCACCTAATTTACACACAAATATAAGGAGCACACTCACTCTCACTCTCTGCAAAGTCTTGATGTGCTGTGTCTGTCATTTCTGAGCGTTTCCCTTGTGTTTGATCTCTCTGTACCTGACCTTTGGATTGTTTATACTGACTCTGATTCTCTGCTGCCTGCCCCCGACATCTGCTTGTTCCTGTTTTCGATTCTGGTTATCCCTATATACCTGACGCAGTTGCTTATCATTGCCTGTCTGACCATTCTCATTAAAAGTTCTGCACATGGATCCGAACCTCTCTGTCTCATCATTACAGAAGACTTCGCCAAACCAGGATCCAGCAGCTTTCTTGAACCCCAGACCAGGTATGGAGTCTGCTAACAGTTCATGCAACCCTCTAAAGGTGCTATGCTCCATTTTTCAAGAAGGTAGACCAATTGAGCTCTTTGTGGAGGAATTCATTCAGTATAGTCACCTTTTGCCTGTGGATGAGGATCTGGTAAAGGACTGTTTCTGGAGTAGTCTTGATACTAGGATAAGCTTGAGTTTACCGGAGGAAGACCCTAGCTGGACCCTGGGACAGTTTATTAACTTTTGTGTTGGAGTTTTGTGGCTCTCCTTTTACAGTTGAGGAAGTTACTTCTCCAATGTATCCAGCTCCTATCTGTTCGATGGTCCCTGTACCAGCGCCACAACACAAGATGGCCGCCAGCCCAGCGCAACAGCACAAGATGGCCGCCAGCCCAGCACCACAGCACAAGATGGCCGCCAGCCCAGCGCCACAGCACAAGATGGCCACCAGCCCAGCGCCACAGCACAAGATGGCCGCCAGCTCAGAGCCACAGCACAAGATGGCCAACTCAACGCCTGAGCCTCCAGACCAGGTGCCACCAACTCGCCACCATAGAGGGCGGATGAGGAGGAGGAGGAGACAGGCGTCTACCGTTCCTCAAAGCTCGGGGATCATTCCCCAGGCAGTTACCGAGGCGGTGCCCGAGGCCATTCCAGAGGCGGTGCCCGAAGCTGAGGCGTCTCACGTCTCTACAGGCAGTCCAAAGTCAAGTCAGTTCCCGGTTGACCCTCCAGAGTCGAGTCAGTTCCCGGTTGACCCTCCAGAGTTGAGTCAGTTCCCGGTTGACCCTCCAGAGTCGAGTCAGTTCCCGGTTGACCCTCCAGAGTCGAGTCAGTTCCCGGTTGACCCTCCAGAGTCGAGTCAGGTGTTTGTCGACCCTCCAGAGTCGAGTCAGGTGTTTGTCGACCCTCCAGAGTCGAGTCAGGTGTTTGTCGACCCTCCAGAGTCGAGTCAGGTGTTTGTCGACCCTCCAGAGTCGAGTCAGGTGTTTGTCGACCCTCCAGAGTAGAGTCAGGTGTTTGTCGACCCTCCAGAGTCAGGGCTAGTCACCGTTGATCAGGTCCCCGTTGATTTCCCAGAACCTAGCCAGGTCACCGTTGATCAGGTCCCTGTTGATTTCCCGGAGTATAGTCAGGTCACCGTTGACCATCCAGAGATGGGTCAAGTCACCTCTAACACCCAAGAGTCAAGTAAAACAACAGTTAAACTTCATGAGCCAAGACAAGTCACAGTTGATCCTCAGGAACCAAGTCAAGTCACCAGTGATCTTCATGAGCAAAGGCAAGTCACCATTAACCTCTGTGAACTAAGTCAAGTCACAGTTGATCTTCATGAGCATAGTCAAGTCACCAATGATCTTCATGAGCACAGTCAAGTCATAGTTGATCTTCATGAAACCAGTCAAATCACCACAGATCTACCAGAGCCTCGTCACATCTCAGCCAAACTCCCAGAGCCTCGTCACATCTCAGAGCTCTCGTCATATCCTGGCACGGCCAGGGAGGCCATCAATGAGCTGTCTTTCATTCCGGTCAGGGCTACTGAGACCATACACCAACTCTTTGTCTGTCCTGTCATGGCCACGGAGGCCAGCTACCATCTCATCACAGCCACGGAGGCCACTATTAACCTGTTTATGTTCCCTGTTTCAGTCCCACCTGACCAGACTTGCTTTCCTGTGCCATCAACTCCACTGTGGTGGTCCTCTGCTCCGCCCTAGTGGGCTTCTGTCCCCTCTTCTCAGCTGTGGTGGTCGTCTGCTCCACCCTGGTGGGCTCCAGCTCCACCTGCTCCACTCTGGTGGGCTCCCACACCACCTGCTCTGCCTTGGTGGACCCCTGTTCCCGAGTTAGGCCCACGGCGGGTCCCTGTTTCCTCTGTCAGGCCAAGGAAGGGCCCTTGTTTCCCATGTCAGGTCCAGGAGAGACTTGGGAGGGGGGGACTATGTCACGATCATTACACGGAGTGCCCATGAACTTTTGTAGAGGGCACTCCAATCAGGACAATTCCACATTAACCACCAGATGTCACCCGGACTCTAGCACCTCTTATCTGTTGCACCACACCCTAACTACATTTCCCATGAGTCTCTGCATCACAATCACCCTGCCACACCTGCACATCATTCCTCAGTCAATCTCCTTGCCACACCTGCACCTCATTTACACACACATATAAGCAGCACACTCACTCTCACTGTCTGCGAAGTCTTGATTTGCTGTGTCTGTCATTTCCGAGCGTTTCCCTTGTGTTTGATCTCTCTGTACCTGACCTTTGGATTGTTTATACCCACTCTGATTCTCTGCTGCCTGCCCCCGACATCTGCTTGTTCCTTTTTTCGATTCTGGTTATCCCTATATACCTGACGCCGTTGCTGATCATTGCCTGTCTGACCATTCTCATTAAAAGTTCTGCACATGGATCCGAACCTCTCTGTTTCATCATTACATCTATAAATGCTGATTCCAATGCATCTTTTTCATTATCAACATGGATTATGAAAAATTATTATCTGCTGACAACATTATCTCTGATAGAAAATTATATCAAACCAACTTCTTTTTTTAAAGTCTGTATGGTGCCCTGGTGGCCTGTATACAGTATCCAGTACAGGTGTCACAGGGGATTTATGATCACTTGTTATTCTGGGTAATATTCTATGAAGCACTATTACTTCAAATGAAACCAGACTTGTGAGAAATACTGAAAATATTATTATACAGGTGCTGGTCTTATAATTAGAATATCATCAAAAAGTTGATTTATTTGCCTATTTCCATTCAAAAAGTGAAATGTCTATATTATATTCATTCATTACACACAGACTGGTATATTTTCAAATGTTTATTTCTAAGGAAAATCCCAAAATTCAGTATCTCAGAAAATTTGAATATTACTTAAGACCAATACTAACCCTGACTCTGGAAAGTCGACGGTGACTAACCCTGACTCTGGAGGGTCCATGAGCACCTGACTCGACTCTGGAGGGTCAACCGGAACCTGACTTGATTTAGGAGGATCAACTGGAACGTGACTTGACTCTGGATGGTCAACAGGAGCCTGACTTGACTCTTAACAGTCAACTGGAATTTGACTCGACTCTGGAAGGTCAACAAGAACTAGCCCTGACTCTGGAGGGTCAACGGTAACTAACCCTGACTCCGGAAGGTCGACGGTGACTAACCCTGACTCTGGAGGGTCCATGAACACCTGAATCGACTCTGGAAGGTCAACCGGAAACTGACTCAACTCTGGAAGGTCAACAGGAATCTGACTGTAGCTGAACTGGCGGCCATCTTGTGCTGTGGTGTGGGGCCTGCTTCCATCTTGCCTCGTGGTGCTGGGTTGGCAGCCATGCTGCGCAGCGGCGTTGGGTTGGCGGCCATCTTGTGCAGCGGCACTGGACTGGCGGCCATCTTGCACAGCGGCGCTGGCTCAGCCGATTTGCGCCTCCTCTCCCCTCTCTGTCCATAATGGGGAAACGGCGGCTCCCATCCGAACCCCGGGTCAACAGGAGGCCACAGTGGAGATCGCTGCCGGACCTCCTCTCGATTACTCACTCCTAAGCGACCTCCCCTGGTTCCACGGAACACTACCAGGCGAGTACCCTCTAAGCCATTCCTCTCCCGCTTGATGGCTGGGGAAGAAATTGGAGCAGACATACTGCTGGATCTCTAGGATGGAGTCATTCTGTAACAATTCGTTCACCAGTGAAACACAGGAGAGCGAGATCCAAAAGCAGGTATGCTTTATTAAGGGGTAATCCAAACTCGAGGTCAAACAATCCAAGGTCAAAACCAACAATCAGTCCAAAACAAAAACAAACAAAGGAAAGGAAAGGGAAAGGAATGGAACGGAAACTCGGATGACGAGAAGGCAAGGATGAATCTCGGGGAACAAGAAGACTGGATATACGAACGGTAAGGACTCCATACAAACAAGAGGGAAAGACAAGTATTTATAAGGAGACTAATGACAATAGATTGGAGTGCTAATGCCAACATGCTAATCATGCAAGAAACCAGAGCAGCGCCACCAGGCCTGGACCCGGACTCGTGTGCTGGTGTGCTGCTGTTGCTGTTTTATTTGTTTGTTTGTTTTACCCGTTTTTAGAAGTTATTCATAGAAGAGCACCATGGTGTTATTTGCACAAGGACTACTGCTAGTACTGATTGTATGGCAGTTTTTAAAGATGTGCCAAACATTTCCACATGTGGAGTGCGGGCTACCGCTTATCTACTCCAGAGACATGCTGTTGTCCCTTCGTTATACAAAAATAACAACATCGCCGACCGCGGATTTATTCAACGTGCCCGAGGCATTTAATATCCTGCCGTCTCGCCGAAAACTACGGAAGAGAGGTCGACGTGGGGGGACTCGGCAGCTTCTCCGTCGGAAAAGCAGCAGACCTCCGCTGCCCAGTATGATTCTGAGCAATGTTCGCTCTCTTAGAAATAAAATGGAGGAGCTCCGTATCAACATGAAGGTATGTTTTGAATACCATGAGGCGGGCTTGCTGGTATTAACGGAGACCTGGCTCCACAAAGACACCCCCAACTCCTTGATCGAGCTGGAGGGGTTCTCCCTTGTCCATGCAGACAGGGATATAACTTTGGGGAAAAGTCGAGGAGGAGGTATCTGTGTGTTTGTGAATGACAGCTGGTGCAGGAATTATTCTGTGAAAGAGACTGTCTGTAGCCCTGATATTGAATTGCTGTGTATTTCTCTAAGACCCTTTTACCTCCCGAGAGAATTCGGCAATATTATAATCTGCTCCACATATCCTTCCAATGAGGATTGCGTGGCCACCAAGAAGGTTATTACAATTTACCCTAATAATAAGCCATAAATCACCAGACAGTTAAAAGAGTGTATTAACCGAAAAAAAAATGGCTTTTAGGAATGGCGATAGGTTGGGGTTGAAATCAGTTCAAAGGAAGCTTAATAAGTTGTTAAGGGATGCAAGAAGGAAACATAGGGATGTTATTGAACAGAATTTTGCCTCTTTGGACTCTAAAAAAACCCTGGGCCTCCATGAAATCTGTTACAAACATGACAACACTTAAAAAGGATCTCGCAACACATGTTGAGCAGAGTAAAGCAGGTGAACTTAATTATTTCTTTATGAGGTTTGATACACAGGATTATTCTTTGGAATGCAATAATGTTCTACAGTCACTAACAACTGACCCCTACCCTAGGCTAGTGGTTGATCACTTCAACATTCAGTCACTTTTCAGCCAGGTATGTAAAAAGAAAGCTGCAAGTCTAGATGGCATATCTGCTTTTCTCCTTAAAACCTTTGCTGCAGAGCTAACCCCTGCATGGTGCCCGGTGTTTCAGAAGTCTGTAGACTCCCATCTGGTACCGGCCCTCTGGAAGAAATCGACCATTATTCCCATTCCAAAGAAACCCTGTCCTACATAGAACAATGATTACAGACCAGTGGCTTTAACTTCTGTTGTCATGAAATGCTTTGAAAAATACATAGTATCTATATTGAAATCTGAAGTCAACACTGAACTAGATCCACTCCAATTTGCTTATAGGCAAGGGAGGAGTACAGATGATGCAATTAATAGCATCACTCATCTAACTCTCAAACCCTTGGAGGACCCGAAGGCCTATGCACGCCTTCTGTTTATTGATTTTAGTTCTGCTTTTAATACTCTACAGCCTCATCTGCTCTTACAGAAAATGACTATGATGAATGTTAATCCGTCTATTATTAAATCGTTTTATTCTTTCCTAACAGATAGACTCCAAAATGTTAGGTTTAAAAATACATCTTCTGAATCAAAATGTATCAGTACGGGGGCACCTCAGGGTTGTGTTAGTTCACCAGTTCTGTTCACTCTTTATACTAATGACTGTACTAATAGTCTTCCGGGAAACCTGTTTTTTAAATGTTCTTACGACACTGCCATTCTTAGTTTGCTTCACCAGAATTCAGACCCATCAATGTATTTTTCAGAGATTAAACAATTTGTTAGGTGGTGTGATGAGAACAATCTCACCATTAACGTTAAATCAAAATTTTAACTAGATTGCAAAAGATAGGTCTAAGAAGTGTGCAATTACTTGGTGTGTTTATGTGTATTTTTTAATTCCTGTAATGGTGTAAGGATGACTGACTCGGTTGAGTATTTGAATCCATTTGCGGAGATGTTTATTGTGGAGAAAACCACACACAAGGATAAGGCAGATAATCGTGGTCAAATAACAAGCAAGGTCAATATCACAGCAAGCAGTCCGTACAGCAAACAAATTCAAATCGTAATCCAACAAACAAGGTCAAGAACAGGCAAAGAACATACACGAGGCAATCAATGTGGCAATGAGAAAACGCTTGGTAGAGACAGGGGTTAGCTGGCAATACTTCGCAATCTGTTGTACAACTGAGCTGGATTTAAACAGGAAGCTACAGGAAGTGGAGGAAGAAGAAGAGCACAGTCAGTAATGAGGAGATGGCGCCCTCTGGCGGCTGGATGAATGGATGGTTGATGTTACAGATTCCTCCCCCCTAGGAACACCTCCAGGTGTTCTTCGTGGACGTCCCCTTGGTCGAGGTGCTGGACGATCCGGATGTGCATGATGGAAATCCCGGGTCAATGATGGGTCTAATATGTCCTTGGCGGCCACCCAAGATCTTTCTTCTGGGCCGTAGCCCTCCCAGTCCACTAGGTATTGTAGCCTGCCCCCCCGACGTCTGGAATCTATGATATCCTTGACCAGGTAAGCCGGAGCTCCATCAACATCCAGTGGTGGGGGGGGCTCCCTCTCCTCGGAGGCAGGACCGGAAGCAGGATGAGCGGGTTTTAACAGAGATACATGAAATGAAGGAGAAATGCGATAATGAGCTGGGAGCTCTAACCTGTATGTTACTGGATTAATTTGCTTTATTATCCGAAATGGGCCTACATACCGTGGACTGAGCTTTTTGCAGGGTAGCCGTAACCGTAGATCTCGAGTCGATAACCATACCCTCTGACCCGGCTGATAGTTTGGGTGGGGACTTCTCCTACGATCTGCTTGGGTTTTCTGGGCTCTTATTGCCCTCTGTAGCCTCACATGAGCGCTGTCCCAGACTCTTTCGCTTCTTCTGACCCAGTCATCCACTGCCGGAACTTCTGAAGGTTCACCCGACCAAGGGAACATGGGGGGTTGATATCCTAAAACACACTTGAAGGGGGTGAGTCCTGTAGATGAGTGAGTAAGGGAGTTTCTTGCATATTCTGCCCAGGGTAGGAATTCATTCCAACGTTCCTGTTCTTGACTACAGTAGGATCTAAGATATCGCCCAATTTCTTGGTTTACTCTCTCCACCTGTCCATTTGCTTGAGGGTGATAACCTGATGTTAAACTGACATTAATGTCTAATTGTTTGCAGAAGGCTTGCCATACTCGGGACGTGAATTGTGGGCCTCTGTCAGAAACAATATCCTCTGGTATGCCATAAATTCGAAAAACATGTTGAAATAAAGCTTGTGCTGTCTCCATAGCTGTGGGTAATGCTTTTAGTGGAACCAGACGACAGGACTTAGAAAATCTATCAACAATTACCAGTATGGTGGTGCAGCCGTTAGAGCTGGGTAGATCTGTGACGAAATCCACTGCCAGATGAGACCAGGGCCGCCGAGGGATAGGCAAGGGTTCCAAGAGACCGGCTGGAAGTTTTCGTGGTGTTTTTGACTGTGCACACATGCTGCAAGATTTGACATACAAAGAGACATCCTTTGTTAAATTAGGCCACCAAAATGAATTGCGTACCAGTTCCTCTGTCCGCTGAATGCCAGGATGTCCGGAGCTCAGAGATGTATGGACCCATTGCATGATGCGCTGCCGAAGAGATCCTGGAACGTATTGGCGGTTAGGGGGGCAACCTGATGGTGTGGGTTCTGTTAGTTGTTTTCTTTGAATTTCCTCCATTATATCCCAACGAATAGGTGCCAAAATGACTGATGGGCGTAGAATTGGTCCTTGGCAGCAAGAAGTTTCCTCTGACTCATATATTCATGACAACGCGCCGGCTTTACCATTCTTGCTTCCTGGGTGATATGTTACTGTGAAATGAAATCTTGTGAAGAATAATGACCACCGAGCCTGCCTCGGGTTCAGACGTTTAGCACTCTTGATATACTCCAAATTTTTGTGATCTGTAATCACCTGAAATGGATGACGTGCTCCCTCCAACCAGTGTCTCCACTCAGACAGTGCTTCCTTGATGGAAAGTAGTTCCTTGTTTCCTACATCATAGTTTTTCTCTGCTGTGGTTAGTTTTCTGGAAAAGAAAGCACATGGAAAAACTTTACCAGTGTTTCCTTGTCTCTGGGATAGAACTGCTCCGATGCCGACGTCAGAAGCATCTACTTCCACTATGAATGGTAGGTCAGGGTTTGGGTGTTTCAGAATTGGAGCAGTGGTAAAGCTTGTCTTCAGGGTATCAAATGCGGTCTGGGCAAGCGTTGTCCATGATAGTTTCCTTGGTTTCCCCTTAAGCAAAGCAGTGAGTGGTGCTGCAATGGTACTGTAGTCTCTGATGAATCTCCTGTAAAAGTTAGCAAATCCTAAGAATCTCTGTATTTCCTTTACTGTAGTGGGACGTGGCCACTCTGTAACTGCCTCAACCTTCCTTGCGTCCATCTCCACTCCATGATGACTGATCTTGTAGCCTAAAAAAGTGGTATGTGAGACATGAAATTTACATTTCTCAGTCTTAACATATAAGTGGTTTGCCAGTAATCGAGACAGAACATCTTTCACATGTTGGATATGTTGCTCACGTGTCTTCGAATATATTAGAATGTCATCAATGTAGGCGATAATGTGGTCATTTAGAATGTCCCGAAAGATCTCATTGATAAATGATTGAAACACAGATGGTGAATTGGATAGGCCGTACGGCATTACCAAGTATTCATAGTGCCCCCTGGTGGTGATAAATGCTGTCTTCCATTCATCACCTTCTCTGATCCTGATTAAATTATAGGCACTTCGTAGATCAAGCTTAGTAAAAATCTTGGCTTCACGTAATTGTTCTAAGGCTGAGGGAACTAATGGGAGTGGGTACCTGTTCTTGATAGTGATGGAGTTTAGACCACGATAATCGATACAGGGGCGTAGGCCACCATCCTTTTTTTCCACAAAAAAAAATCCAGATGCTGCTGGTGATGTGGATGGGCGGATAAAGCCTGACTCCAGAGCTTCTTCAATGTATTGTTCCATGGCCTGCGTTTCTGGTATAGTTAATGGATATACCTTGCTTTTAGGAGGTGCTGTGTTAGGTAATAGGTCTATGGCACAGTCCCAATGGCGGTGTGGAGGTAACGTAGCAGCTTTGGCTTTGCTGAAGACTTCCTGGAATTCAATGTACTCTGGGGGAATCTTAACTGCTTCGTTAGTTATTGGACTTTCAACACTTGTGGTTAGACATGGAAGTGGTATATGACCTTGTAGACAATGACTGTGGCAATACGGTGACCATTTGGTAAGTTCTCTGGAACCCCAAGAAATCTGCGGGTCGTGAATGGTTAGCCAGGGATTTCCTAGTATTATTGGAAATAGGGATGTAATAGGGATGGTTTGATGAGTGATACCTTTGCCAATGGGTTGAGTGTTGATGGCGGTGATGTGAATCGGTGGTATGCAAGGGATCACAGGGATGTTGAGTTTAGCCACCAATTCATGGTGAATTAGGTTCAGTGCCGATCCTGAGTCAATTAATGCTGAAACACATTGTACGTAACTTGCATAAGTGATGGTCATAACGAGAGTCAAGCACTTGGTGAATAGATTACCTGAATGTATACTCACTTTAGATGGTGTGGGCTTGTTGGGGCAGTGACGGCATTGATGACCTGGTTGCCCACAGTAAAAACATAGTCTCTGTACACGCCGTCGTTCACGTTCCTCCATTGAGATTTTGGTAAGGCCGATTTGCATGGGTTCAACATGTTCCAGGCCACTAGCAGTTGTGGCAGACATTGAAGTTGTTAGGGGACAGGTGGGATGGTTACGTATCAGATTATCAATACGGATCGTGGTGGTTATAAGTTGCTGTAAGTCCATATCCATGTCCTTACAAGCAATCTCTGATTGTAATTTGGGGTGAAGACCTCGCTTAAAGATTGGTTTAAGCGCGGCCTCATTCCAGCCACTTTGTGCTGCTATGGTGCGAAAATCTACTGCGTATTCTGCAGCAGTACGATTTCCTTGACACAAATCCAACAACTGCATAGATACATCTCTCCCTCCAGCTGGGTACTGAAAAACCTCAGTAATCTGCTTCGAAAAATAATCGAATGAGGTCCGTATCATATCATCTTGATCCCACACAGCAGATGCCTATTCGAGAGCTTTGCCAGTAAACAGTGACATCATAAATGAACATTTAGTGGTATCACGTAGAAAGGCCTCAGGCTGGTTCTCAAAATAAATGGAACATTGACGAAGAAACCCCTTGCACCTTTCCGCTGTGCCATCAAATTTATCTGGTAAATAAAATCTTACCGCCTCAGGTCGAGTCGCTGGGAGAGATTGTATGTAGCGGGTGAGATGTTCATTAGCGGCTCGCAGAGATGAAAGTTGAGCTTGGAACTCCGTAATCCTCTCATTTTGATAAGCAAAGGCGGCCTGAAGTTATGAAATCTCCGCTGGATTCTGGTCAGGCGAAGTATTCTGTAAGGATGACTGACTCGGTTGAGTATTTGAATCCATTTGCGGAGATGTTTATTGTGGAGAAAACCACACACAAGGATAAGGCAGATAATCGTGGTCAAATAACAAGCAAGGTCAATATCACAGCAAGCAGTCCGTACAGCAAACAAATCCAAATCGTAATCCAACAAACAAGGTCAAGAACAGGCAAAGAACATACACGAGGCAATCAATGTGGCAATGAGAAAACGCTTGGTAGAGACAGGGGTTAGCTGGCAATACTTCGCAATCTGTTGTACAACTGAGCTGGATTTAAACAGGAAGCTACAGGAAGTGGAGGAAGAAGAAGAGCACAGTCAGTAATGAGGAGATGGCGCCCTCTGGCGGCTGGATGAATGGATGGTTGATGTTACAAATGGCAGCTGCTTCTATGCACTATGCATTTTTGAGTCCATGACAAATTTCCCCTAGGGGACAATAAAGTATATTCTATTCTATTCTATTCTAAACATGCTAGCGACATGTTAATCATGCTAAAATCATGCTCGCAACATGGTAGTCGCATGTTAATCATGCTAAAATCATGATAATCATGCTAGCAACATGCTTGTTGCATGCTAGTGATGCTAGCAACATGCTAGCAACATGCTAATCATGCTAGAAACATGCTAGCGACAATGCTAGCAAACATGCTAATCATGCTAGAAACATGCTAGCAACATGCTTATCATGGTAAAATCATCCTACCAACATGCTAGCCATGCTAGAAACATTCTAGCAAAATGCTAATCATGCTAGAAACAGGTTAGTCGCATGCTAATCATGTTAGAAACATGATAGCAACATGTTAATCATGCTAAAATAATGCTAGAAACATGGTAGTCGCATGTTAGTCATGCTAGAAACATGCTAGCAACATGGTAATCATGCTAGAAAAAAGCTAGCAACATGCTATTTGCATGCTAATCATGCTAGCAACATGCTATTCGCATGTTAATCATGCTAGCAAAATGTTAATCATGTTAAAATCATGGTAGCAAAATGCTAGTCGCATGTTAATCATGCTAGAAACATGCTAACAAAATGCTAATCATGCTAAAATCATGGTAGCAACATGCTAGTCGCATGCTAGTCATGCTAGAAACATGCTAATCATGCTAACAACAGGCTAGCGACATGCTAGTAACTTTGCTAATCATGCTAGCGACATGGTTCGTCACTTGCTAATTATGTTAGCAACATGTTAATAACATGCTAATCATGCAAGCAACATGTTATTCGCATGTTAATCATGCTAGAAACAGGCTAGAGACATGCTAGTAACTTGCTAATCATGTTAGCGACATGGCTAGTCAATTGCGAATTATGCTAGTGAAATGCTAGATACCTTGCTAATCATGCTAAGTAAATGCTAGTCACTTGCTAATCATGCTAGCAAAATGCTAGCAACTTTGCTAATCATGTTAATTACATGGTAGTCACTTGCTTGTAATGCTAGCAATATGTTAATCACTGTCTTTTTTAAACTTCTTAAACTTTTAAATCTTTTTAAACTTTTCACATTTTCAAACTTTTCAAATTTTCTGGTCAGGCTTTCTCAAGCCAACTTTTTATCTAGTTATAGTTTACTAATGTATCTCATAGCTCTAAACAATTTATCTTTACCTTCCTTCCCTAAATCAGAGCAGAACCCTTTACTGCAGGATAAAGCAGAATGTGGCAGCTCTGGACAGGTGTTTAATGGTTTTGGGCTGAGCACAGAGCCACTGAGAGTGCTGCTGGATCTTCTGAGAAGTGCCACAATCCAGAGCCTGGTGTTTCTGATCTGTCTGCCAGTGGTTTATCATACAGATGGTCTCCGAAGTGTTCCACTGTCACCCCATTGTCCTCCTAGTCACTGAGGAGGTGCTGGACATACACTAAAAGACTCACCTCCTGAAGACCCCAGAACACATGGAGGCAGGGCCGGGCTCAAACTGATGTTGTTTTTCTGATGTTAAACCTAAGCTATGCTGTAAATGGTTGTAAAAAGTACTTTCAGTCATGTATAGAACAACTTGTTTTAATGTGTACAAAATATATACAGGACAAAAAATAAACACATAAAAGAATGTTTTGTGAAAAAAATAAGCTGCATTAAAAAATTATTACAATGTACATGAGTACTTCTCTTTTATTTACATGTGAATATGAAAAAAAAAAACACAAAATGTACACAAAGTACTCAGGTTTATTTATGAATAAATTACACACTAAAAAAGAAAAATGGATACAACATTTTTTAACTTGCATCACAAAAATAAACTAGAGAAATTAGGTTTTTCCATTTACAATATGATATATTTTTTTTATAAAGATATTGAAAAACTGTAATATACCCATTTTTTCCTACTGTTGTCTCTTGGCTAATGAAGAATGTATTTGTTACGCATTCTCTTAAGAAGAGAAAACTTTTGCTCTTCTCTCATTCTCTGTAGTTTGATGTCCTCCCTGAACAACTCCACTCGCTCCCTCACCTGTCCCAGGACACTTAGCAAATAAACCATGCCTGTTAACAACAACAGCATAATGAATTTCAGCAAAAAAAAAAAGTACTATTAACTTTTTATTTTTAAGTCTTTCCCAGCAGGCTCACTTGCTCCAGAATAGTACTAAAACGAGAGAAAATGGAAACACTTATGAAAAACATAAAGACAGGCTTATAATCTTACCATTAGAAAATACAACAGAGCAGGCCATGCCTACAAAATACTGCAGTGCTAAAGTTTGGTTAAAACATTTGTAGACATATCTTGCATGATAGCACTTCAAAAACACAACAAAGAGAAAGACCATTGTCTTATAATGGGTTCTGTCTTGTTGTTTGTGGGCTTTATGGACACCCTTCGTCGTGCTCCTGTGATGCATTCGCACTTCAAATGTGCATTTGAGTCCATGCACTTAGGTTTGGGACACAGCACAGGTGTCTTCAGTATTGAATCTTTTCACAATATTCTTATTTTCTGAGATACTATATTTGGGATTTTCCTTAGTTGTCAGTTATAATCATCAAGATTAGAAATAAATAAACATTTGAAATATATCAGTCTGTGTGTTGTGGCGATGTAAAGAAAATCCGCCCCTTCCGTGCCCATATCGGGATGTGGAACAATTAAGTCAGAATTATAAAAAGGAAAAATCGCTTGGAAAAAAGGGGGAAATGGTAAACGCAAACAGCAAGTGGCAGGTGAGCAAACCAAACAATGGACGCGATTGTAACTGAGGAGTTGATCGGCAGGAGTGAGACGCACGCTGTATTAGGTCAGGGTAAGTGCGGAAATAAAGATGGATCAGGCTGCAGAGAGAGAGAGTGTAACGAACTGCCGAAGGAACTCACAAGATCGTCATTCCGTTGGGTTTTGCTAATCCGGAGAAAACGCTGCCTCCCAAGGAACGTTTCCCTGCCAGACATGGTCAGCGATATTGCACACACACGCACACTCACACACTAATGCACTTCATCGCACTCACTTCAACCACACATTCGCGAGTCGCTTTAAGTGACCGATTTATAATACTGACTTTCATTTAATTTCCCTTTCAGTATATCTATGACTTTGGTCGGTCAAGAGAAAAAATATATACTAATCCTGTGTTTTTTTTTCTTTTTTTTTTTTTTTTTCTCTGGACCGCTGATGAGTGTTTTTGTTTGGAAGAGAAAGCCTCGGAACTGCTGATCTTGTTTACTTTGTCTACTCAGTTCATTTAATTATGCCTGTATGAAAACCTTGTCGTTTACAATTGTTGTTTTTCTATTTATTATTATTATTATATATATTTATATGGGAAGTCGTGGCCTAATGGTTAGAGGGTTGGACTCCCAATCGAAGGGTTGTGAGTTCTAGTCTCGGGCCGGACGGAAATGTGGGTGTGGGTAGTGCATGAACAGCTCTCTCTCCACCTTCAATACCACGACTTAGGTGCCCTTGAGCAAGGCATCGAACCCCCAACTGCTCCCCGCATATTTTTTTTATTATTATTCGTTTTTGTTTTTGTTCCCTTCCTCCTGTTTATATGGGGTTTTTGATTTGTCCAGAATTGTGTATAAAGAAGGGAAAATATATAATATTGAATTATTTCAAACTGCAAGTTGTTGTTTGTCTTCTATTAAGTAACGTATAAGCAATTCATCTAGTTTTTGTGTAACTGTGGTTTAAAAAATTTCCCTGGGTTATCACGGTATTTTGAAATTTATTTGGTGACAGGCCAAAATCCTGTCTGGCGCCCGAACTATGAAATGGATGCTGTTTCCAAAAGGTAACTAGAGCGTGCCACAGTTACAGTGTAATGAATGAATATAATATACAAGTTTCACTTTTTGAATGGAATTAGTGAAATAAATCGATTTGATGATATTCTAATTATATGATCAGGCACCTGTAAATTGTAGCAACACCTCCGATTTTACCTTTTGGACATGGCTCATGTTTATAATAATTATCTTGGGTGCTTTTTCAGACACACTTAATACATTTAAACTTTACTATATTAGGTGCATATTAACCCTCTAGGTGCCAGGGTCGAGTTTACTCAAGATGTGGCTCTGAATAAAACGACCGGTTTTGTCAAATAGGGGTCAAATTTCGTTTGACCTCCCCTCCACTAGAATAGCAGACATGTCATACTTCATCTCTGACTCAAAAATGTTTTAATGCATCTATACAAAATTTTTGAATCAGTTCGAACAAAAACGGAGCTAGTGTGAAAGTGAGCCATTTTATCTCTTCACAAACCCTGATTCTGAAGGGGAATAACTGCCTTCAGAAGATGACAATGATTCTGAAAGTGAAAGTATAGCCCTACACCAAGCACAAACGGGTGAATCCTTTGCCCAATGTAGATGGTCCTTTGCCCAATGTCAGTGGTGGGAACAATGTTTCACGGGGTTGGACTGTTCATCGCAAAGTTAGCAGGTGTGTTACTGTTGTGTGGAACGAGGCAGGAGATTTTTACCGCGCTAGCCATGTAGCTTTGTCTTCTGACTGTGTGCCTCTCTGCAATCGGAGCGACAGTATTGTGGTGGAGACTTTTTCTTATGCCACTGGGAATGTTAGATGAGGTCGAAGTATTAATAGGACAGTCAGGGGACAACGTGGAGGCAGGGTGGGGAGTCGCAATGACAATGACAGTAGTCACAGATCTGCCACGCTGCTTGTAGCAGAGGGGCTATTATGCATAGTCTATCGCAAGCTGATGGTAATGCTGGCTTTGAGTACTTGGCCAATGAGGATGAGTACCAAAGTTGGATCATGCCCTTTGATCAGCCAATTGGATATCTGGGAGAAAGAGAACTCTCCAATGCTAATTCTCCCCTAGATTTTTTTAATACTCTTTCTCTCTGATGATTTCTGGAATTTACTTGTAAATGAGACAAATCGCTACACCCATCAGTTTTTAGCCTCCCATCAACTCCATCCACACTCCAGATTTCATCAATGGTCTGACGTAACTGTCAGTAAAATGAAAGCCTTCTTTTCTCTGCATTTGAGTATGGGTATGGTAGAGAAGTCAGAGTTGGAGGATTATTGGGGCGAATATTGGCCAACAGCAACACCTGGCTTTGGCAAGGTGATGTCCAGGAATAGATTTGAGATCATTTTGTCTTTCCTTCACTTCACCAATAATGAAGAGTGTGTTGACGGGGTCAGCCAGGGTATGACAGGCTATTAGAAATCCGCCCAATCATCAATTTGGTCACCCCCCAGTTTTCAGCAGTGTATGGTTCATCTAAGCAGCTGTCATTGGATGAAATGACCGTTGCGTTCAAAGGGAAATCAACCCTAAGATGTACAACCCAAGCAAACCAGACAAATAAGACTACAAAGTATTTGTTTTCTGAGTGAAACCAAGTCAGGCTATGTGCTACAGTGGTCCATGCACACTGGACAAAGTAGGCCTAATACAAGTGATTTCGGTGCTACACACCTTCTTGTCCGTAAGCTGATGGCCCCATACACAGGGAAAGGGCATGAGGTGTACATGGATAGCTATTACACCTCCCCAGCCAAAGCAGATGAGCTGGCAAGCAATGATTCAGGTTTGTGTGGGACTGTCAGCAGTAAGAGGAAGGGGATGCCAAAGGGCCTAAGCTGTGAATAGTTACCGTTGAGCAAAGGAGATGACCCAGTCTTCATGAGGAAGTGTAAATGCTAGCTTGTTCATGGCATGATACAAAGCGCCTCACAATGCTCTCTACCCTGCATTCCAACACATGTGTCAGAAAGCGCATCAGGACCAAACACACTGATAGTTGCTATAGGGAGATAAATAGGCCTGTTTGTGTTGATTAAATTTAAAAATTAAATCAAATTAAATTAAATGTATGCATTTAGAAGACTCTTTTATCCAAAGCAATTTACAGTGCATTCAGGCTATCAATGTTTACCTCTCATGTTGATGACTACAATTCGTTCATGGGGGGTGTCGACACAGCAGACTAGAGAATGAAGACCTACCTCTTTACCCATAGGTCAAGGAAATGGTACAACAGGATTTTCAATGCTAACATGCACTCTATTCACCTCTGGTGCAATGATAAAAAAAAAATTTGGCCTGATTAAAAAATCTCTATAAAATAGGTGATTCAACATTAAAATATACTTACTATTCCTTCTGCTCCAGATCCCTCCGTTATTTCCTCCCTGGTTTCTCCCTCCGTTTTCTCCTCCCTGGCTCCTTCCTCCATGGTCATTGTCTGCTGGCCCCCTCCCAGGAGTCTGTCCTCCACCAGAACCTCCTCCCCAAGTTCCCATTACCGCAAACTGCCGTAAGATTAACTTATCAACTTTCAATAAAGTTATTACTTCTTATAATTCAAGGAAAAATATTCTCTGGCCATGAAAACATTATCCTATCATTATGGAATTTCGTTACTAAAAGTGTGAGCTTGTAGCTAAAGATCAGGGCCCGTATTCATAAAGAATCTTAATGCAAAAAGTAGCTCCTAGTTACAAAATTCTAAGAAAATTCTTAAAAATGTGGGCGTTTACTCTTAAAGAAAAAATCCTAGTAAAGAAAAAAGTAATTCAGAAAGCATCTTAACCCTTAAAAGAAGTCTTAAGGTCAAACTTGTTAGGAGCACGGATGAGGACTTTTAAGAGGCTTAAGAGTTTCTTTAGCAGAGGAGAAAATGGCAGAAAGACGAAGAGGCAGAAGAAATGTGTTGCAAACAACGGATGACAGGGAGTTAATTAGATGCTATAGATTAGATAGTGTCTATCACATTTTCTAACTGTTTTTAAATTCATTTTAAGTAAATGTTTTAATCATTTTAAAAGTTTTAAAATTGCTTGTTTTATTTTTGTTATTATTTTTCTTCATGATTATTTTACTTTCTTTTATGTAAAGCACTTTGCATTACCATTGTGTACGAAATGTGCTATATAAATAAACTTGCCTTGCCTTGCCTTGTCTTGCCTAGATCGTGCAGCGATCATGTTTGTGACTGATCTTATTAGAGATGTGCTAACATCTTCGACACAGCACAGGAATGCCATAGCGCCAGAAATTAAAGTAATCACTACATTATGATATTTGGCAACTGGGAAAATGCAACAATGCAATATGATGACTTGGGTCTGTCACAACCTTCTGTAAGCAGAGTGATCACACAAACAATTACAGCACTTTCAGAACATCTTATTGTGTCGCAGTTCATTTTGTTTCACTAGACATTCCCTCTAAAAACTGCATTTATGAATATAGCAGGCTTATAGGTGCGCACAAGCAGGGGGTATGAACCGTTAATAGTTTGTGCTATACGCTCTCATGTCTGCTTTTCATGTCTGTCCCTTGCTGTGACACCCGGCCCGAATTATCCTTTAAGAATGGCCTTGTGTTCATCCACTAACTGGGCTAACAGTAAACACTGTTTGGCTTTCTCGTCCTTCTTGGTATTGATTCCATGTTTGATACATTAAAACCAACATTCAAACCGCCACTTAAATAGGACAGCAATCACTGTAAATGGAAAGAGTGAAACAATTTTTATCATTCTAAGCCAATCAAATACCTTATAGGAAATTAAAAGCATGGTAAATAATAAAAAAAAAGATTTACATACACGCATATAATGTGTGTGTGTGTGTGTGTGTGTGTGTAAGTGAGAGAGAGTGAAAGAGAGAGAGAGAGAGATCGGTCAAATAGGAAAAATTACACATGTAAATTCAAATTGAGAATTAGAATAGACCCTATACTTAAAATCACTCTTTTTTTCCTTCTTGGACAACCAACCAATCACAGTCTTCAAAAGATTGTGTCATACATAGCAACGGGGTCAACCTCGCCTCCTCACTAAGATGAAAGTTTTTGTCTTTTCCTTACTCAGAGTTGCTCTCAGATCGATCCCGAATCGCTTTTAAGCTAAGACTCCTACGTAAAAGTTTTTAAGCTAAATTAAGAGTTTTCTGAGAGGATTCTTAGAATCTTTATGAATACGGGCCCAGGGCCCATATCCCTAAAGAATTTTTGTGCAAAAAGTGGCTCCTAGCGGCCAAATTCTAAGAAAATTCTCAGAATCATTACGTTTTCTTATAATTTCCCCTAAAAGTGACACAAAAATCCCAGTTAATATAAAAGCTATTCCTCAAGATTCCTAGCACTTAAAAGGGCCCCTAAGGCGAGATCTGATAAGAGCAGGGAAGATGACTTTTAGTGGCTTAGGAGTTCCCCTAAGCAGCTGCAAAAAATGGCCAACAGAGGAGGCAGGAGAGATGTTCTGCAAACACTGGATGACAGGGAATTATTGAGACGCTACAGATTGGATCATGCAGGAATCATGTTTGTGGTGGATCTCCTTAGAGATGCAATTACTTCACCAACTCGACGCCACAACGCTATTACACCGGAGAAGAAAGTAATCACAACCCTGAGGTATTTGGCAACAGGGAAAATGCAACAATGCAGCAGTGATGACTTGGGTCTGTCCCAATCCTCCGTCGGCAGAGTCCTCACCCAAACACTGACAGCTTTGTCACAACCTAATATTGTGACACAATTTGTTTCATTCCCGCTGGATGCCCGCACTTTACACACACATAAAAGGGCATTTATGGACATTGCAGGATTCCCTGGCGTTGTGGGTGTAATTGATGGAACACATGTGAGAATAATTGCGCCATCAGAGGACGAGGCAGTCTTTGTTAACAGGAAGATTTTCCACAGCATCAATGTGCAAATAGTGTTCAATGCGGCCTGTAAGATTTTGGACATTGTGGCTAAATGGCCAGGCTCCACACATGATGCAAGAATGCTCTCCGAGAGTGGCATCAGACAGCTTTTTGAGAGACGCTATGTGCCATCTAATTGCCACTTGTTAGGGGACAGTGGCTACCCATGCAAACCATGGCTCCTTATACCTTACCTCCAGCCACGCCAAGGGCCCCAACTAAACTATAACAGGTAAGCCAAACAATACAAAAATCATGCAAATGAAATGCAAGCAATATGTTAGAGCATCCAAGTAGTGCAATATTTCCATCAAATAATTAAAGGTCTGTATTCTTTTGTAGGGCCCACAAGACAACAAGAGCGGTGGTGGAGCGTGTCATAGGCCAGCTTAAGAGGCGCTTTCATGTTCTCCACGGAGAGGTGCGGCTGAGGCCTGGAAAAGTCAGCAAAGTCATCATAGCCTGTGCAATATTACACAATATTTGCAAGGTTAGACAGATTGCAGAACCTCTGGAGGATGGTGATGAGGATGAAGACAACGATGAGGATGGTGGTGAAGAAGATATTCACATTCCACAGGGGAACCTAGCCCAGAGTGGACTGCCTTACAGGGCAAACTTCATAGATTTACATTTCAGGCAAGCTGTAGCCCCATGTCATTTGAGAACTTGTGATGGTATTAAGAACTACCACAGTTTTACTGCACATCACCTGCAATTGTTAAATGCAAGACACAGAACACAATCTGCAAATGGTTTATTTTTTAGGTGTTCAATTTTAAGATGGTAGTACTCCTCCTGAAGGGAAAGGACTTTTTTTTGTTGTTCAAACACATCAATTGTGAGTTGCAATCTTCTCTCCTGCAGGGATGCTGATGGAGCAGGTGCTTCGGATGGGAATGGTGTTTGATCCGCCGGGCTATCCTGAGTAGCAGCTGCAGATGGTTCAGGTGGCAATCTTGTCGGCAAACTTGATGGGCCCGTTTCTTGTGATGGCTCCATGCTACAGAAATACATAGGCCTAGTTTAATTATTGTTTTGATTAAATTAATTTAATACAATGAGCATGGATAACCCATGAAATGGCTTCTGCAATGAATAAACACTGTTGATATTAATACTGTTGAATTACCCTGTGCCCTACCTTTGCTGCATTTCAAGGGCCTGCATCATTGACGTGTCAATGCCTGTTGGCAGCCCGATGACACTGACCTCACAGTGTCCCAGGACTTGAAAGACTGTGTCGGCCACCTGGGACAGCCGCTTTGCAGGTGGTCCATCCCCTAGAAAGAGCCTCTTGCATTGGCTAGTGACAGTTGGGCCAAATTTTCCTCGAAACATACCTTTATGTTCGTTCACCAACTGGGCCAGCAACAAACCTTGCTCCTCAGTCCAGTTCAGCTTGCGATTCCTTTTTTTCTCCATTTTCTGTGTTTCTAGGATATTTGTTAACAAGCCTTCATAAATAGACCAGCCAGCAATCACAGACATTGATAAAAGCTGAGCCGTGTTACCCTAGTTAAGACCACACTGAGTTGTAATGTTGTAATTTCTACTTCATTAAGGACAGCCCCTTGAGATTGGCCATTTTGTTTTCAATGGGGTCCATATGGGAGTGAAAGTACAAAATATGCCAGCTAGGATATTAATATGAGCTAATAAGACATGAATCATTATTTGAACAGGGTGTAATGAGTTTAAGTTTTCACATATTTTAGATTCTAATGTTAGGCTATAGCCCCTACAGTTTACTATTCATTTTCCAGATATTTACTTGAATGTGAAATATTATTTACAATTACAGTCTGCATAAGATTAGAGTGTATAATTATGTTTATTGATTTGAGGGTACATCCTTTGCTCATTATCACCAAAAGTTAATTTTCATCAAACTTGTAGGATCAACCAATCACGGCTTTTGAAATGATGACTCATACCTAGCAATGGGGTCAACCACACCTCCTCACTAAGATAGGATTTTCCATCCATTCCTTGCTCTGAGTTCACTGAAAATGTTCTGGAATCCCTTCTAAGCTAAAACTCCTGGCAAGGAATGTTTAGGTTAAGTTAGGAGCTCTCTGAGAGGATTCTCAGAATCTTTAGGGATATGGGCCCAGGGCCTGTTCAGCGTTCTGAGTTTGGCTGTAGAGGTTTGCATCTCGTTGAGGATGAAGGTCACTCCAAGGGTCAGGGCGGGACCAATGACAGTGGAGATGCATCGTGAAGTGTCGGCAGCAGTCCAGGCTCGGACCGCAGATGACGGGTTCAGAACGGACTGTTGAGACAGTGCTTGGAGAGCTGTGTCGACGGGAGTAATGTCAATGTGTTGGGTGGCCCCTTTCAGTACTTGAATCCACATGCTGTGGTCAAGCAGGTTGACACGGGTGGCAATGTAGCTGTGCGCCCAGGAGTGTCGAATAGCCATCCGTCACCTACAATCTCTGCTTGCTTTTCTGTGACTTGTGTACGAGGCTTGGTTTCGGCAGGGCAGCGTGTGTCGCTGACCAGGGGTTGCACCCCGCAGATTCCTTCAGCGTTGTGTCTGAGGAAGGGTTTGCTAAGGCAGAGATAATGAATGTCTTTGGTCAAAGTACACATGTGGAGGTTTGGGGCCAGGTACAGCTGTGTGTCGCTGTCGTGGTAGGCCACCACATCTGGAATGTGTGTCTTGGTGTGGGTGTTGCTTTTCCACAACCTGACACTGACAATGTCTTTAAGTCTGTAGACTTGGCTTGACTCGCTGATGGGTTGGTTCAGGAGCACATTCACTTCTCTTTGTTTGGGGTTGACGTGCAGTAGGATGGCGCTATCCAGAGAGTTGGGCAGGTGTATTTGTAGCAGGCCAACTCACGTGGTGATGGCGTAAGCCAGCACAGTTAGCACAAGGCTTAATGGTATCATGTATGGTGGGGTTTTACCTGTGGTTAGGCTGTCATTGGAGGAGCTAACCTCCCACAGCATGTCTGTTGTTAACGCTGTAAACAGCTGAGTCTGGGTAAAGTCATTCTGGAAGACAGTCAACAGCGGTTTTATGGAGTTTATGGTCTGGTTCGCTGCATTGACACTAGACATACCAATGTTAAATGTTCTGGCGGCAGCAGCGGCTCTGAGCAAAGCTTCCGGGAACTGTTTGGAGTGGTGGTGGTGTCCACCTAACTCCATTTGTGTAACAGTCACTTTCTAATGTTGGCTGAACATGTTTTTGACATCGGCCTCAGTGTGAGTGAGGGAGTACTCTCTCCTTTGGACCCCTGTCCAGCTGTATTGGGTTACAGTGCTTGGGGTAGTGTGCCCTGTCGTCGGTGATCAGGAGTCTCAGTGGTTCTCTCGGTGGCGGCTGTCCTCTCTTTGGCTGACAGCACAGCACAGCAAACCACAGCAGCATCCTGGTACAGATAACAGGGAGAGAGAGAAAGAAAGGGGAGGAAGAAACAAGCAAGGGCTGTCTTTGGTTGGACAGGGCAGTCTCTTTGCTTCGTGGGCGGCGACTGGGTTTAGCTCGCCCTGGCTCATGTTTTGCCACATCTTGCTGCTGGCATGACGCTTGCTTCAGTGTCTCGTCAGTGGCTCTGGTGCTGGTTGGTGCAGCACATGATGCGTCATGGAAATATATTGGCATTTTCCCCCTTTTGCTCCGTGGCATTACAAGCCCTGGCATTGTGATGTCAGATGGTGCACAACCTACAATGTTGTTCTGTGCATGCAGCATGTCTTTTGTATCATGCAGTGGTCTGGGGCGTTGGTTGTCAGTGACTGTAGACTGGTTGCCAGGGTGGATGGAGGGGTCTGAGAGGTGGTAAAGCAAAGTCATTTTGGAGGTTTCAAAAGCCCGCATGTCCATTATGTTGGTCTGTGTAGACAAAGGAGCCAGCGTAAGCGTTTCTGAGGTAGGCAGTTTAGCTAGTAAAGTTCTTATGCTGTGTGTAATCACTTTTTAAAGTGAAGTGACATTCAGCCAAGTATGGTGACCCATACTCAGAATTTGTGCTCTGCATTTAACCCATCCGAAATGCACACACACAGAGCAGTGAACACACACACACACACTGTGAGCACACACCCGGAGCAGTGGGCAGCCATTTATGCTGCGGCGCCCGGGGAGCAGTTGGGGGTTCGATGCCTTGCTCAAGGGCACCTAAGTCGTGGTATTGAAGGTGGAGAGAGAGCGGTGACAGTTTTGGCAAGGGTGTCAGTTTGATCTTTTAAGTCCTTGGTATACCTGGTAGCTTCGAGTGTCCTTTTACCTTCTTCCAGTACACAGTCACATTGTGTGTTTTTGTGATGTTATCACAGTGCTGGAACAGGTGTTGGTGTTTGACTGGCTTGTTGTTTGCAGTTTTGAAACCATTCTGTTTACAGCATGGAAGATGGCACACGAAACTGAGTCTAGCATAGTTAGAGTCTGTACAGGCTTTGTTCAAACAGAGGTTGAATTCAGCTGGTGAGTCGGCATAGTCGAACAGACACCTGTTGAAGGTGAACTGACGGTCGCCAAGTGTGAATGCCAGTTTGTGTTGGTTTTCCGGGTGCACTGGAATCGTCCAGAATCCAGAGACCACGTCAAGTGTAGGGAGGATTGTGGCTCCTCTGATTCGGGGCATTTCTTGTTCCAGCTGGGTCTTGTGCCATCGTGACAGCGGCACCTGTTTTGTGTGAGGCGATGGGAATCTTGTACTGTTTGACAGAAGTGGGAGGAGCATCAGGGTGCGTAGGTATGCGCACCGTGTGTAGGTTGGTAAGACCACAGTCTAAACAGTCTTTGGCACAGAATTCTTTGAGCTTATAAAGAACTTGTCTGAGTCTTTGGCAATCTGTATCGCTCTAAACTGCATGAGCGTCGTGTAGAATTTGCTGCACTTGTGTAAGGCTCCTCCGTCGGTGTGTCATTAGTCAGTTTGGTATTGAGAGGTGTAGCAGTCATCAGTCTCACTGACGTTCTGGTGGGAGACTGTGTATACTGCGAGGTGTTGGTCATCAGTTCAGATCCATTCTGCACACCTGGTCTTTGCTCACCGACATGACAGATGTGATGGCGATGAAGTTGAAGGGTGTAGTGAACAATGTGTTGTTTGTACTCCATTCGGGTATCAGTGCAGGTGGAATGGGCTCAATGACAGGTAGTACAAGTTCAAAGTCATTAAAGTCATGGCTCACTAGCCATCCCAGCCGGTAGGCCTTGGGAATGATGATGTCAGTTGCCGTGCAGTTGTTGCACAGGATGTAGGCTATACAACAGGGATCCTCAAATCTGGACCTAGAGATCCACTTTCCTGCAGAGTTTAGCGCTAACCCTAATCAAACACACCTGAGCATGATATTCAGTGTCAATCAATGTCTTTGGCATCATTCGAAAATGGCAGACAGGTGACTTTAATCAGGGTTGGAGCTAAACTCTGCAGTGCATTGGACCTCCAGGGTAAGATTTGAGGAAGGGGACTATACAAGATGACACTTCAGTGAGGGTTGTGGCTTCAAGTGTGAGTCCGAGTTCCACACATTCAGGTGAGGATTGGAAGAAACCCAGCGTGTGGTTTAAGGTTTGACCACATTGCAGGATGAGCCGAACAGCGACCCCTTTGGTGTAAGCTGGTACCACCATACCCTGTTCGTTGACTAAGGTGCAGAGGCTTGAACTTGAGCTTTGGTCTATCGTTAGGGTGGTGTACCCATGGCTGACTGCTGGGGTTCCCGTGACCTCTGTGACCTGACAGTCTGGCTCTGTGGGAGTTCCCGTGACCTCTGTGACCTGACAGTCTGGCTCTGGCAACCTGTGTGGCTGGAGGGAAAGAGGTTCTCGCACTTGAGTAAAGTCTTTCAGCTGTTTAAAGTTCAGTAAAGGGTCAGAGTGGTCTAGCAGGTCTTTGCCGATTATAAATCTATGAGTGTTCATTGGAGAGAGATAAAAGGGATGTACTAGACTCATCAGACCAATTGTCAGGTGAATGGAAACAACCTGTTCAAACCGGATGTCATTCTGGCTGTACGACTGTACATTCAGTTCACAAGTTTGAGGTGTAAGAGTTAGATCTTGTCTCTTAGCTTCAAATTGGAGTCTTTTGAAAAGGTGAGATGAGATCATGGTCAGGTTTGATCCGGTGTCAATCCATGCTCACTCCTTTTCGGCCCACCCTCGTTTCGACAAGGCTGCCCAGGAATGTTGGCATCAGGGCAGGTGTGACGATCGATGGGTGGTTAGGACCGGTCTTGCATAGCTCCCTGCGAAGGCAGGTAGTCAAACAGCATTTTCTGGTACCTTGTGTTTGTTGTACCTGGTGTGAGGACCTGTGCTGTCTCGTTCAGGGTGTGCAGCTGTCAGCTGTGGAGCTTGGGTGATGCTGTCACCTTGTGATGTGACAGTTAGCTCTGTGGTCTGTGGATGACGAGCAGTGTTCTGGGTGCTTGGCTCATACAGATGGCAGTTAGACAGGGTGTTGGTTTCAGTTCTTATGCTTAGACATACGATGTCTGGTTCATCTTCCTTGTCTTTCTTGCGAGTTTTGCAGTGGCTTGGTCGACCTCTCTGGCGCTCCCCAAACACTCAACCGCAGTGACCCCGGCCCTCCATTAGTCTGGCGTTGCACCCTCTCAAACAGCTTGTGACTTTTAACAAAACCTTTGGAGTGCCAAATTGCTGATGTCTCCATTGTGTCGCAACGGACAGAGACACGAAGAACCAAGTTTCACTCACAGCCAGTGTCTGTAACGCTGGTCGGCCCCCTTGCTCACTGGAAACCTGAGATGACTGTCCAATCACCAAGGGAGTTCTACAATCAAATACAGGATGAACAAAGGAAACTTAAACTTAATTAAGGTTTGGTTTGTTTAACATCAATTGAGTAAATATGTATGTAGAAAGGAAAGGTAAATTTCCTTATATGGGTCCTAAGGGCACTTCTGCCGGAAGAGTGCGCACTCCCGTATAGCAGAGCAGAGACGAGACATTCACTGACCAGAGCGAGAGCGAAATGTCACAAAAGAAGTGTGTTTTTGGTTGCGAGGGCAAGACAACCCTGCACAGATTACCAAAAAAAAAAAAAACATCAAGGGACCAGTGGACGGAGTTTATTTTTAAAGAGCATCGGCGGAGTTGGCATTTCGAAGATGCTTGTTTTACAAACAAGGCCCAGTTTGACGCCGGATTTGCATATCGTTTATTTCTTAAGTATAATGCAGTCCCAACGAAAAAGGGTCACAATTGTGTGTTGGAACCGCAGGCGGTGAGTAAAACTGCTTCAAATATCTCTGTGTTGTTAACTTAGCTATCGGCGCGTAATCACATCAAGTAAACCTTGTACACCTTTAAAGAAAAAAAGACAATATAAAGTGGAACTTAGTAATTTTCCAAAACCGCTAAGTGTAACGGAGGCCAGCGAGTAGTCCTGTGCAGGTAAACCTCCCCGATCTCAAGAGACGCACTAGCAACAGACGCTAGTGGCAGTAGCCATTTAGCCTCCTTGTTAGTGGAGACCCGGGTTCGAGCCCCGCTCGGAGCGAGTGCGAGGAGCATCAGAAAGGACCCAGGAGAGAGGGGTTACATAAGCAAATATATACAGTTTCAATACATACCACATAGAGACGCTGTTGTAGTCGTTGCTGCTGCTGCTCTCGTTCAGTTTCAGCCTCGGGATCTGATTCTGGATCATAAATAAACGGCTGAATCTGACTGTTAGCCATGGTTTGTTTTGGATGATGTTTTTTTTTTCCTCACGGTAATGTCACAACTTCCAAACGCTCTCAACGCAAGCCTACTCGCGCTTGTGATACTTTAGCTCCGCCCACACGTCACACCTCCAGCGGCTCGTGTTTTTCCAAATAAAAATTGGCACAGACTATTTTTCTCTTATAAATATATTAAAACTAAAGACTTTTTGGAGATATGAAGGATGCAGTACTACTCTATAGGTACTCAAGATTAACAGGAGATTGAGTGAAAATGAGCATTTCACCCCCCTTTAATAATTATGAAATTAATAAAAAAGGTAAAAGTAGACATGCCATTCAAAACAGAATTGAAAGGAGAGAGATCTGTTAGTCGATTTAACAGGAGACTGCCACTAGATGGCTTACTTACTTATAAGTGGGTCAATCAGTGGTTGACCTGAAACATCTAGATTTCCACTATTAAACAATTACATTTTAATTCAAATCATGTTTGAACCAAACTCAAAGTAAATGTAAACAGTCAGAGGAAGGGGGAAAAAAGGGTCTCCCTGTAATAATATTTGCATGAGCAAAGCTGTTAATGCAAATAATTATTGAGAATTTAGACCGCTAATTCAATAAATCACAAGGGAATAGAGATTAGCTATTAGAGCGCATTATCTGAAACGCCACGAGATGGCATATTTGCATTCATGCAAGCTGACATCAGAAGGCAGGGCGTAATTTTGAACTTCTAAACAAAGGGACCCCCCCTCTGGTGTTTAGTAAGCGGAATTACAGCCATCTTCAATGTGATCTAATCTCTGTGTGCTCGTCAGCGCTGATTCTCCAAAAGTGCTATACACTGCACAAGAGCGTACGGCACGATTCATTTCGCTGCACAAACACACAAATGTGAAACAACAGTCCATCTGTTGACTCCCATAAACATTTATCC
Organism: Carassius auratus; assembly: GCF_003368295.1. Lineage (NCBI taxonomy): Eukaryota > Metazoa > Chordata > Actinopteri > Cypriniformes > Cyprinidae > Carassius > Carassius auratus. Next base: position 154,600 of record NW_020524279.1, read on the forward strand.
AAATAGCACTTATGATTTAAATGTTATAGGTTTACAATCGGGTAGGTAAGCCAATTTTAGACCAGGAGTTTTTTATTGTTTATTTTTTAATATCACTGTGGTTCACCACAAATTCAATAACGATATTTAATAAACAAGGCCTTTTTAACTGAATCAGAGGAACATCGCTCATGTTCAGATTTACATGTTGCAACTAATAAAAGATTTCTTCATCTTTTAATTATTCATTTTATAATTAGGGCCGGGACTTTAACGCGTTAATTGAGATTAATTAATTACACAAAAAATAACGCGTTAACTAAGATTAATTATTTACAGAAAAAAAATTCCCGTGTTTTTAATAAATTATTTTTGCACCGCGGAACGTTTCTCACTGGATGAGTTTCGGCGGACCGATTATACTTTAGCACCAACTAGCGTTCGCATATCACCGCAGCAGCACATCGAGCCTCAAGTATCACCTCAACGCAAAACATATAGCAGCTAGCGTGGACTTTACACTTTATGTTGAACTATGTATTATTTTGTTGGTGCAACAGTTTATGTTGAACTCTTTATTGTTTTGGCCAAGGTTATTGAGAGTTGGAATTAGTATGTTATGGCTTTGAAGCAACAGAGAGATGTTTTCTAATAGTCAGTGTTTCCAATGTTCTGAATGTAATTGACAGTATTGTGTTTTACTTAAAAAACTCTTTACAGAAGGTTCCAGCACCTATAAGCTTCCTGAATTTCTGAAATATAATATTTCTAAATTGTTTCTAAATATGCTATTGATACACTTCATGGCAAAAATTGCACTGGTCTGCTAGACTTGGTTGAACAAAAATAAACAATATTTTGTTGCTTAAAGGTGCCATATACAGAAATTGAGGTAAAAATATCCATAACATGACCTACACGCATCAAAAGAATGAGAAGAAATAAAGGTGATGATGTCATTAAAAAAATGTCAAGTTATAGTGCTGCAGAGATATCAACCTTAATTAGCATTAGCATTAATAGCCCCAGCCCGGCAGGTGTTGTAATACCAGTTTCGGCCGTGGGAGGCGGTATGCTGAAAACATAACCACCAGCCAACCTGCAACGAATACACTAATAACTCGCAGGGCATACCTGGACCTGATGTCAATCGTGTGGAAAGTACAGCCCACTACTTTCAGTTCAGAGAAGAGAGCGGTAGGATAGCTGAAGCCCTTGGCAAAAGACCAACACCCGGTACAGGGAAACAACCGCGCTCGGAATCACAAATCAAATCCGATAAGAATACCAGAGTAAACATCGGCACTGCTTTTAATCGCTGGAGACAACTGATGGACCTGAAAGAAATGAGGTTTGACTCCGAACTTGCAAGTTAGATGCTGTTAGTATTTCGCTAGAAGTTTGTTTTATATGTTTGTGTATTTGTTTTCGGGAAGTTATAACATAGAAATGTATCGAAGGCTGTTCGATAAACGTGCTAATGTTAGCGATGGCTAACCGTAGCTGCTTTTGATAATTAGCTAGCTATAACTTAACGTTACCCATTTTATTATATAGGGCTGTGCATGTCTTTACTCATGTACATCTCATCAGTAAAGACGCTCCTGTAATTAGGAGTATATCTCCAGTACGTGTGTTCAGATCAGGATTGCCCGGTTTTCACAACAAATTCTGCCCAGTTGCTTCTCAAAACTAGCCCAATCTCGCTTCCAGAAGGTTCCCCGATAAAACATTGCTTCCCGGGGTTAAAATATAGTTTTTTTAGCAGGGTTGCCTTGGTATAATTCGCATTTTAGGGGCTAAATATCACGTTATTTGTATTGGGGTCGCTGTGACCAGCGGACATGAAAAACAACCACCACAGACTTGGCAACACTGGTTGGCATTTACTACATGGAGCTGTAATTCACTGACAATCTACACAACATCGATGTTAAAATCGCAGGCGATTCTTTGTCGATTTTGAAAGCGATTTTGTGTTAGTTGTCGGTAGACTAAGGCTCTGTGCAGTTACTGCCGCTCCACCTGAAGCAGTGTTGCCAAGTCTGCGGTTTTTTTTCATGTCCGCGGTTTGAAGCAATCCCAATACCAATAAAGTGATATTTAACCCCTAAAATGCTAATTTTACCAGGGAAACCCTTCCCAAAAATTTCTAGTTTAACCCCGGGAAGCAATTTTTATCTGGAAACCTCCCGGAAACGCGATTGGGCTAGTTTTGGACTAGTTTTAAGAAGCAACTGGGCAGGATTTGTTGTGAAAACCTGGCAACCCTGATCTGAATGCACATGCTGGAGATATACTTCTAATTACAGGAGCGTCTTTACTGATGAGAGGTGCATGAAAATCGCATTCGATTTTTTGCACAGCCCTATGTATCATAACTAACCTGCTCTGTCTAGTCTGTTGGTCTCCGTGTCCTCTTTGCTTCGTGGTTTTTCTGTGCATGAAAAAATTGATGTGTGGTGTGAAAGCGTGTGAAAAGAGTCAACTGCGTGTGTCTCACGGTGAATGCTTGAGAGTTGGCACATTAGTTGAATAAAGGACAGGTTGATTATTGCTGTTTAGCATTTGTATTAATCTATGATGTGTCCCTGTTTGCCTACAGGGACATACAAAAATAAATTAAAAGTGATACGTGGACCAAGGTGTCTGAGATTGTTAATTTTAAGTAAAGGATCCTAATATTTCGTCCACAACAATATTTAATGAGGTTATAACTCCTTGTGGTTAGTCTGCACGAGATCAACAAGCTTGTTTGCTTTGCGGCCGCTTTAAATACAAAATAAGCATTCGATCTACGTTAGAGCGTCTGAGCGCTCACAAATCTTTCTGCAGCGTCGTGAGCAGAGCGGCAAGAGCGATTTTTGACGCTCTAGATGCCGGCGGTGTGAACGCACAGTTAGGCTTCAGCTATGGCTGTAGTGTTGTTGTGAAAGTAGGGGCGGAGCATAGAGACTATGCCGTTTCTCGTTTGTTACTCTAGAGTAGACCAATTCACTTTATTGAGGCATACTGCCCCCATCTGTTATGGAATGTGGAGTATGACTTGATTTTTTTTTGCCAAACATTACAGATGGCACCTTTAAGCTTATGTATTCAGTCATTATTCAATGGTATACTATAAATCCATGTGAAAAAAATTACTTCTCACTGTTCTCAGGTCAAATATTTATATACGATTAAAATGCTATTAATTTCGATTAATTAATTACAAAGCCTATAATTAATTAGATTATTTTTTTTAATCGAGTCCCGGCCCTAATTAAAATGTTCCCTTTCAAAAGCTACTCTCGATGCTGCGCTCAATAGCGCTAATGAGAACATTCTTTGTTCGACCGGTTGCAAAGCAAGTGTGTCAAACACGCCAAGAATTGGCTTATATAACGTCTGTGAAAACGTCATTGATTACATGCACCTGCAGGTTATAAATAGACGTGAAACGGAAACATCCTCAGGTTTCTTTGTCTTCGAGACCGCTTTGTGTGTGTGTGTGTGTGTCACTGTCTAGTTTAAAAAATATATATATATATATTTTTTTTTTTCTTTTATATATATATATATATATATATATATATATATATATATATATATATATATATATATATATATATATATACAGTATTGTTCAAAATAATAGCAGTACAATGTGACTAACTAGAATAATCAAGGTTTTTAGTATATTTTTTATTGCTACGTGGCAAACAAGTTACCAGTAGGTTCAGTAGATTGCAGAGATGCTCACAAGTCTCTGAGCTAGAGTCCAAGTCAAGTCTCAAGTCTCTGAGCTAGAGTCCAAGTCAAGTCTCAAGTCTCTGAGCTAGAGTCCAAGTCAAGTCTCAAGTCTCTGAGCTAGAGTCCAAGTCAAGTCTCAAGTCTCTTTATTATATTAAGTCTCTGGTTATAATAAATGTTGCATCATGTACAGCGACCCATCCAAGCTGCTTAGAACACTGCATAGCTATATATAAGGAATTCAAAGCATGTAATATGTTATTATGACAACTCTATTTATTAGCATACAATATCAACTTTGATTTTGGTAAATAATCAGTGTAAACAGGCTATTGCAACATGACAAAAACACCAAGAATGCTTTACTTTAAAGTCAATATCTGTATTTTGCATTTATGGATTCAGTAATGGCCTTCTGTCTGTCCTGGCTGTATAGCTGCACACCTCTTGTCTGGCTTAAGAATGAACAAAGCTACGCTGACTTATGTTATTCATACAATACCTACTCACAAATAAACATCAAAAACAAAGCCGGCTGCAATGAATTACTGTGCAAAACAGCTTTTACTACAAACATTTCCACACAAGAATATTGTTATCACACAAGAACATTTTGATAGAGAACCAAAAATATTTAAAGTAGATAAAATTAGAATAAATAAAATGGAAATGTCTACATACTATTACTACTGTAAACTTTGCAAATAGGACATCAGCCCCTTCAAGTCAATGAACAATAACAAAGTGGGGTGCAATGAATATCTGTGCAAAACGTCATGGCTCCGCTCCTACCCAATGACAGAGGCACGCAGGTTTTTTTCCACTGGAGTACTCACGTGAAGGATGCGTGCACAACTAATAACTAATATCATCACGCTATAAAGGGTTGGCCTGCGCTGGGTGCGCCCCTCCCCCTATAACTGTTCTGTCTCGCGGAGGAGCTCATTTGTGTGCATCTGTGTGAAACGCGCTCTGAATAGGAAAAAAGAGCGACAGAAAGAACGGCTCCCCTCCAGCCGTGACTCGGCTCCCATCGTTCATGTTTATGAGCCGTTCAAAAGAATCGGTTCGTTCGCGCACGTCACAACTCTAACAGCGAGCTCATCTGACGTTTACTAAAAATTAACATTGTTCACGAGTCCCGGAGCTCGAGTCCGAGTCGAGTCTGAAGTCTTTCGAGGACGAGTCTGAAGTCGAGTCTGAAGTCACTGTTTGTGCGACTTAAGTCGCACTCGAGTCCGAGTCTCAAACTCGAGTCCCCATCTCTGGTAGATTGTCAGAAAACAAACAAGACCCAGCATTCATGATATGCACGCTCTTAAGGCTGTGCAATTGGGCAATTAGTTGAAAGGGGTGTGTTCAAAAAAATAGCAGTGTCTACCTTTGACTGTACAAACTCAAAACTATTTTGTACAAACATTTTTTTTTTCTGGGATTTAGCAATCCTGTGAATCACTAAACTAATATTTAGTTGTATGACCACAGTTTTTTAAAACTGCTTGACATCTGTGTGGCATGGAGTCAACCAACTTGTGGCACCTCTCAGCTGTTATTCCACTCCATGATTCTTTAACAACATTCCACAATTCATTCACATTTCTTGGTTTTGCTTCAGAAACAGCATTTTTGATATCACCCCACAAGTTCTCAATTGGATTAAGGTCTGGAGATTGGGCTGGCCACTCCATAACATTAATTTTGTTGGTTTGGAACCAAGACTTTTCCCGTTTACTAGTGTGTTTTGGGTCATTGTCTTGTTGAAACAACCATTTCAAGGGCATGTCCTCTTCAGCATAGGGCAACATGACCTCTTCAAGTATTTTAACATATGCAAACTGATCCATGATCCCTGGTATGCGATAAATAGGCCCAGCACCATAGTAGGAGAAACATGCCCATATCATGATGCTTGCACCTCCATGCTTCACTGTCTTCACTGTGTACTGTGGCTTGAATTCAGAGTTTAGGGGTCGTCTCACAAACTGCCTGTGGCCCTTGGACCCAAAAAGAACAATTTTACTCTCATCAGTCCACAAAATGTTCCTCCATTTCTCTTTAGGCCAGTTGATGTGTTCTTTGGCAAATTGTAACCTCTTCTGCACATGCCTTTTTTTTAACAGAGGGACTTTGCGGGGGATTCTTGAAAATAGATTAGCTTCACACAGACGTCTTCTAACTGTCACAGTACTTACAGGTAACTCCAGACTGTCTTTGATCATCCTGGAGGTGATCATTGGCTGAGCCTTTGCCATTCTGGTTATTCTTCTATCCATTTTGATGGTTGTCTTCCATTTTCTTCCACGTCTCTGGTTTTGCTCTCCATTTTAAGGCATTGGAGATCAGTTTAGCTGAACAGCCTATCATTTTTTGCACCTCTTTATAGGTTTTCCCCTCTCTAATCAACTTTTTAATCAAAGTACGCTGTTCTTCTGAACAATGTCTTAAGTGACCCATTTTCCTCAGCTTTCAAATGCATGTTCAACAAGTGTTGGCTTCATCCTTAAATAGGGGCCACCTGATTCACACCCGTTTCTTCACAAAATTGATGACCTCAGTGATTGAATGCCACACTGCTATTTTTTTGAACACACCCCTTTCAACTAATTCAACTAATTGCCCAATTGCACAGCCTTAAGAGCGTGCATATCATGAATGCTGGGTCTCATTTGTTTTCTGAGAATCTACTGAACCTACTGGTAACTTGTTTGCCACGTAGCAATAAAAAAATATACGAAAAACCTTGATTATTCTGGTTAGTCACATTGTACTGCTATTATTTTGAACAATACTGTATATATATATATAAAGGAGAGAAAAAAAAAGAAAAAAGAAAATTGAGATCATGTCTAGTGCAGTCAGGAGATGCTTGCCACCTTGTGCTCAAGATATCCCAGACGATGATTTGCATGATTATTGTTTAGAGTGCCTCGGAGAAGAGCATGCGATCGCTGCTCTTGAGGACACAGAGTGTGAGCACTGTGAATTGTTCCCCATCAGGGTGCTCCGCTCGAGGCTCGCTTTCTTTCGCGAGGGGCGAGCCTCGGCGTCCTCATTAAGATCATGGGGCTTGCGCGTCGAGCTGGCTGAGAGACGAGGATTACGTGAGTGTCCTCTCTCTCTCGCGCTCTCCCCTGATCGCAAAGTCCCCGCCCTCGCTGCTGAAGCGCGCCCTGGCGCTTCTTCAGAGCGAGATGAGGACGCGGGTTATCTTGCCTCCAGCGATATGGAGACAGAAAGCGCTGCCTCTGAGCGCTCCTCCCATGATGATGAAGCGTTTGGGGAGCTTCTCGAGGCCGTGACTAAAGCGGTGGCCAGGCTTAAATTAGAATGGCCACAAGAGGAAGAGAACATTAAGCACTCTAGGTTAGATGACAGATTTTTGTCAGGTGCCCAGGGGGGGAGATCCCAACATTGATCTCTCCCCTTTTTCCCAGATCTCCATGATGAGTTATCCCGTTCATGGAATAAGCCTTATTCTTCACGTATTGTGGTTCCCACGACGTCAATTTAAGGCACAGGGATATGTGGCGATGCCTCAGGTCGAGGAGACGCTTGCGGGCTATCTCTCCCCTGGGAGTTCATCCTCATTAAAAAAGCCAACTCTCTCCACCAAGCCGTGTAGAGTAACATCATCTCTGGTGGGGGAAGGCATTTCAAGCAGTGGGTCAGGCTGGTGCCGCTCTGCACACCATGGCGGTTCTGCAGTCATACCAGGCTGATCTGCTGAAGGACCTGGGCATGGGCGGGAGTGTTAGTGAGGAAGCGTTTTCAGAGTTACGCCGAGCCACAGATCTGTCTCTTCGTGCGACCAAGCAGACGGCCCGTGCCATTGGCCGTTCTATGGCTGCACTGGTCTCCACTGAAAGACATCTGTGGCTCAACCTCACAGGCATCAAAGATAGAGACAAAGTGTTCCTCCTTGATGCCCCTCTGGCCTATTTGGTGACTCCATGAATACAGTTGTCACTAGTTTCAGGGAGGCCAAGAGACACGCTGAAGACTTTGATAAATTTCTTCCCGTCGTGCTCAGGTGTCAGGGCTGTCGGCCACCCAGCCCCGACCCAATCCGGTCTCTCTGCGGCGAGAGTTGCAGAAGCAGAGTGTGGCGAGCCGTGTGCCCCCTCCTCACAGGAACTGGGGAGCAGCTCGCCGAGCTCAACAGCCCAGCAAGAGGCCAGATCTGAGGACGATTATTTTATCGAAAAAGAAGTCCTGAGGGTCAAGCGACCTGGAACGTGGGGGTGTGCCCCCCCAGGGAGGGGCACGAAAAGTTCTATCAGAAAGTAGATGATCCTTCCGCTGTACAATCTCCACCACCATTGGTGTTTCGGGGAGCAGCGGCCTCCAGCGAAATGTTAAATGCTTGGTTGCCTCCTGTCAACCGGACATCTAAAATCCCCCCAACAAAACAAAGTCAAAATTACTGCCCCTTTCGGAGAAACAGGCAGCGTGGAAGCTACTGCCAAATATCTCCCCATGGGTGCAAAATACTGTAACAAAGGGCTACAGGATTCAGTTTGCATATCGTCCTCCGCGTTTCAACGGCGTGGTATCCACTTCCGTGAAACCGGAACGAGCACATTGGTTGACACAGGAATTGCAAACGCTGCTGGAAAAAGGGGCCTTAGAACATGTTCCACTGCCAGACAGACGGTCAGGCTATTACAGCCGGTATTTTCTTGTTCCCAAGAAAGATGGGGGGCTGCGTCCAATTTTAGATCTTCACGGGTTAAACCGCTACCTCAGAACATACAAGTTCAAAATGCTGACAATCCAGATGATTGTGTCTCAGATCCAGTCAGGCGATTGGTTCGTGACTATCGATCTCAGGGACGCTTATTTTCACATTGAAATCTTGCCACAACACAGGAAGTTCCTGAGGTTCGCTTTCGGGGGCGAAGCTTACCAGTATCGGGTTCTTCCATTCGGCCTAGCTTTGTCACCCCGCACGTACACAAAATGTATGGATGCAGCTCTGGCTCCTCTACGACTCCAGCGTATCCGCATTTTGAATTATATACACAACTGGCTGATTCTGGCTCAGTCTCAGTCTCAGGAGCTAGCGCTTCGACATCGGGATGTCGTTCTAGCTCATTTCAAATCTCTGGGGTTGAGACTTAATGCCAAGAAAAGCGTTCTCTCACCCTCCCAGAGGACAACGTATTTGGGGGTGGTATGGGACTTATATGGTCGTAATGCAGGCACAGCTGTCTCCTGCACGTGTCGAATCCATTCTAAACACCCTAAAGAATATAAAGCTAGGCCAGAAAGTCACAGTTCATCACTTTCAGAAAGTTTTAGGTCTTATGGCAGCTGCATCCACGGTGATACCTTTGGGCCTCCTGCACATGAGATAATTTCAGTTGTGGCTCAGAGCCAGGGGATTTCATCCAAGGGCCAATCACCAGAGGAAAATAAGGGTTATGCGCCAGGGGCGTCTTATCCTATCTATGTGATTCAGACCCCGGTTTCTGACTTTGGGTCCCACTCTAGGTCCGTGTTGTCGTTGCAAGTTGCTAACGACAGATGCTTCCCTCACGGGCTGGGGATCTGGAGAGGTCATCTTCTCGAATGGCACATCAATTGCCTCGAAATGAAGGTTGCATTTCTGGCCCTGAAATACTTCCTCCAGCAGTTGAGAGGCTACCATGTCCTAGTGCGGGTGGACAACACATCTGTAGTCTCTTACATAAATCACCAGGGCGGACTGCGTTCGCGCCGCTTGAATAAGTTAGCGCAGCAGGTCCTGCTTTGGGCACAGGACAAGTTCCTGTCCCTCAAGGCGATTTACATTCCTGGGCATATGAATGTGGGAGCAGATTTGCTGTGACACACGGGGAATGGAAACTCCCCTGGGTCTGGACGCTATGGCCCATACGTGGCCCAGACTGCGTCTTTACACCTTTCCTCCGATCGCTCTACTCCTGGGAGTCCTTGCCAAGGTCCGTCAACAGGGGTCTCGCCTCTTACTGATAGTGCCCCATTGGCCGACCAGAGTCTGGTTCTCCGATCTAATATCCCTCCTTGACGGCTCGCCGTGGGCGATTCTGATCAGGAGAGATCTTCTTTCTCAGGCGCAGGGGACAGTATTTTATCCCCGGCCCAAGCTCTGGAACCTTCACATCTGGCCCCTGAGAGGGACCAACTAAGAAATGCTGGCCTTTCAGCAAATGTAATAGAAACTATTCTAAGTGCTAGGGCTCCCTCCACTAGAAGAATGTATGCCCTCAAATGGCGTGTTTTCGAGGACTGGTGCATAACACACCATGTAGACCCAGCTCACTGCCAAATTGTTTCAGTACTGGAGTTTCTGCAAGAGAAATTGTCCTCAGGCACAGGCCCTAGTACTCTCAGAACCTATGTGGCCGCTATTTCGGCTTGCCACGGTCTGATTGATGGGATTTCTGTGGGAAAGCACCCTCTAGTCGCCCGCTTCATTCGTGGGGCTAAGCGGTTGAGGCCACCCACTAGAGCTACGGTCCCTTCATGGGATTTAGTCATAGTGCTTGAAGGGTTGGCTGGCCCCCCATTCGAACCATTAGAATCAGCGCCTGACAGGCTTCTGACTCTAAAGATGTTTTTTTCTCATGGGCATTACCTCTCTAAAGAGAATTGGGGATTTACAGGCTTTGTCAGTCCTGCCATCCTGCTTAGTTATTTTGCATCCTCACCCTAACTATCTTCCAAAAGTTCATTTTTCGACCATACACCCGGTAGAGCTGTAATCGGGCCTTAAAAGTTAGGCCCGACATGACCCGAGCCCGACAGGTTTCGGCCCGAGCCCGACAAGTACATTTTGATTGACAGCATTTTTAAAGCCCGAACCCGTTTACAGCCCGACATTATTTAAATGTGCACACACACAGCTATTTTGCCTTTGGTCAACAATGAGTAATTTATTCATGTTTTAACATAATTTACTCATAACTAACGTAGACTAGACCACTTGGAAGTTGGAATAAAGAAATAAAATAAGTCCTCTGTGACATCGTAACATCTCAGCATTCTAGACATAGGCTCATTTAACCTATACATAGACCAACGCACCAATAAAAATGAGTCATTTAAAAAAAATTTAATTAAGATAAATTTTAAATTAAGATGGGTATTTGGCAATAACGAAATTAAGATAAAGGCTCCGCCGGATTTGCTTTATTTAATAAAAGAATAATGCCAACATTAGCGTAAATACTCTGTCAACATTATGCATTTAAGACTCAATGAATATTTAGTTATCATTTGAAAAACCTTTACTTACAGAGATTAGGCTAGGTCTACATGTTTTTGTGGAGGAAAATGATTGATTCCACTGTAGATGTCTTCAGCGCGTTCCTGCGCTCACTGATGGTGCGCCATTATCATTATTCACTCATTATTCTCATTATAAGCATGGTCAAAACTTTTCCACACCTCAGAGTTTGCTTTAGTTGCTGGTGCAACCAAAACGTAATCACCAAAGGCAAGCCTCCGTTACACCTGCTCAGCATTCACTTTCTCGCGCTGATCGAAACACATCACATGACCGCTCGTTTACCTCGCAAACCGGAGCGCAAGCCCGAGCCCAGCCCGAGCCTGCGTAAGATGATAGAAATTAAGCCCGAACCCAACCGAACCCGTCGGGTCCCGATGGGTCCCATCGGGTTCGGGCAAAGATCTTCAGCTCTAACACCCGGTCATTCTCAAAGCTTTCTGTCCTCTGCCATTCACGACACCGGGGCAGCAAATACTTCACTTACTGTGTCCAGTACATGCTCTTCAGATCTATGTCCACCGCACTAGCCAGTGGCATATGTCAGAGCAACTTTTAGTATGCCATGGGGGCCGCAACCGGGGGGCGGCTGCCACCAGGCAAACAATTTCACATTGGGTGAGGGATGCTATTGCCCTAGCCTACGAGGAGCGTGGTCAAACTTCGCCTCTAGGCGTTAGGGCCCATTTAACCAGGGGGGTGTCTTCTTCAATGGCTTTAGCAAGAGGTGCACCCTTGCAGCAAGTGTGTGATGCAGCAGGTTGGTCCTCACCGCACACATTTGTCAGATTCTATAGCTTGGAAGTCCATGCTACTCCGGGCTCGCATGTCCTTGAGTCGACATCTCAGAGTTATGTCTGAGACCTCTTCGATGTTTGTGCACACACACTACACAACCTTGGGGGTCCAGACACTTATAGTGCGGCAGCGTTGGTATTCTCGTTCCCATTAGTGCTAATGAGCACAGCATCGAGAGTAGCTTTTGAAAGGGAACGTCTTGGGTTACTTGACAGTAACCCTGTTCCCTGAAAAAGCGGAAACGAGATGCTGCGCCTCGATGCCGTACTGTCGACGTGCCCGGACGTCTCTCAGACAAAGGGGTAACCTGAGGATGTTTCCGTTTCACGTCTATTTATAACCTGCAGGTGCATGTAATCAATGACGTTTTCACCGAGGTTATATAAGCCAATTCTTGGCGTGTTTGACACACGTGCTTCGCAACCGGTCAAACAAAGAATGTTCTCATTAGCGCTATTGAGCGCAGCATCTCGTTCCCACTTTTTTCAGGGAACAGGGTTACAGTCAAGTAACCCGAGACGTTCTCACTACAGAGAGATCTTGGTCTTTCTTAACAGTAGACTTTTAACATTATACTGCAGTTTACTTTCATTAAAATAACAGTGACTATACTGTTAAGTTTCTAAAAATACCTAACATGCTAACTGATCAGCTTTTTGCCTCAGTCAGTTAGGAGTGAGTTTGTAGTAACATAATTTCATAGCGCGCGTGCAGAAATTATTAATAACCATATACACAGATTGAACTGGATTGCTCACAAAACGAAGTTTGAAATGCGCGCGTTCTTCCAACAAATAATGTGTAGCCGCACTGGGTTGTACATAATAATGAACTCAAATGATATACAGGGAATTTGAATAATTAATCAGGAATATGATTAATATATATATATATATATATCATATGATAGTTACGTTAAAATTATTGAAGATTAAAAATAGCTCAATTGCATATATCAATAACTCATTACAAGGCACTGTAATTTACTCATTAATATGTCAATATTCCATTCTTCATATCAATTATAGTGATATCTCTTACTGTAAATTACCGCAAATCAAACAGTGGTTTGTCCAGCAAACAACCTTAAGATTAACTTATCAACTTTCAATAAAGTTATCACTTCTTATAATTCAAGGAAAAATATTCTCTGGCCATGAAAACATTATCCTATCATTATGGAATTTCGTTACTAAAAGTAAAGAGCTTGTAGCTAAAGATCAGACATTTCATTGACTCGTAATGTGAGCGCTAGAGGCAATCGTGAATATATATTGGTTTTTAATAATTGAACTAATAATACATCAAACTACAAATCACACAGAGTAAATTCGCGTACGACAATACAGACAGTACACTTTGTACAAAACATAACGGAATCCAAATGAGGTAGAGAGAGAAAGAGAGGGAATGAATTAGAGAGAATGAGAGAGAGAGGTGAGAGAGAGAGAGAGAGAGAGAGAGAGAGAGAGAGAGAGAGTGATCACAGAATAAGCTCAGTTATGCAAACTCACAGACAGTAACCCTTGAAAGACAACAACGAATCAAATCATAGACAAACTTTAAGCAGCATTTAAATCTCCATAGAGAATGATACTTGCATGGGACCAGCGTGCGTGTGAGCTTGGTCTTTTGAGACTCGCCAGACCAGCGTGCGCTGGAGCAGCGTGGTACTTTGTGGCAAGGCGTGTTCTTTCGTGTCTTCCGGGCCTGTTGCGGAATCGTGCGATATATGAAAGGTCCAACAAAGCAATGTTTCAGAATTCATCTTCTTTGTCTGGAGAGGCGAAAAGGGGAATATACTTAGTAAGGAAAAGAAACAAAAACAACGGAGATGAAAGCTCCCGAAGGAGCCATGAGTACGGCTGTTCTCTCAGCCGCCGTGCTGAGAGGGACCAGACAGGGACGCGAGGAGAAGAGAAGAGGGAGAGAGCAGAAAAAGGGGAGGAACTTCCTGGGTCAGCTCTTATAGCTCGACTGGTTCACACCTCTGTTTGCGTGAACAACCAATGAATATCCGTGATCTGAAGCAGGGGAAAAAGTTCCTTTGTCTCTGGGGAAACACCCGCTCTAATAAGTTCTGGTTTATAAGATTTCAGCAGTGATATTCCAGCAAGTTCGTAATTACAGATTAATACATTTTACACACCTTTCATATAGGTGGATAGTTGGGTCACAACATGACAATTCCAAAAACACCAAAAAGTACATATATAACTGATAGAAACTTGACGTTACATTCATATGCAGAATTACACACATTTAAAGATTTACACACAATAAAATTGTGGATACTCCAATTTTTGATTATGGAAAACATCTAATGCACCAAAAAGCAATACTTAAAACATTTAGAATACATTAAGAAAAGGTAATAGTTTAGAATACTCTTCCAGTGGGCTGGCTTTTCCTGTCCTGTTTTCCAGTGGGATCATAAAGTTTTATGAGCTGCTAAGGGGGTAGGGTTACAACTCATGATTCTATTTGAGAACATTAAAATTAAGAGAAACATTTCCAATTTATAAGTTAGCAATTTATAATCCTCACATAACAAGGATTAACCATTTTATGCAAAGCACAATCCTAATAAAAATACATATTATTAAGGGCTTACATAAAGAGCATAAAGAAAAGTTTGTTTTTGTGTGTGTGCTTATGTGTGTGTGTGGAATGTGTTCCTCCTATGAGGCTGCTCAGGTGACTTTGGAATGTCGTCCAGTGCTGTAAATAATTTAAATCCAGCCAGACTGGCGCCAGGCCAGGTATTTAATTCAAAATCTACAAGCTTTGGGTTTGCATTGTTTTAGATTCAACGAACCATGATTCATTAGTTCAGAACCCATGAATCAATGACCTGCATATCCGTTACAACTGTTTGGTTTGATTAGTTCCCGGGTGTCTAGTTTTTCCTCCACATGTGTTCCGTGTCCCTGTTAATTCAGTTATCCCATGCACCTGTGTTTCCCCAATTATCCTGTCTTTTAAATGCCTTTTTCTTTTAGTTCAGTTTTGTCGGGTCTATGAACCACATATGTGTGTCTTCCTCAGTGGTCCATGTTCGCTATACCCTGTGTTGAAGTAATAAAGTCTTGTTTCACTTATCCTCAGCTCCGTGTTCCTTCTGGACAGCATAGTGTGACACGTACACACTTACAGAAGCTGGTAAAAATAAGAACATACTGCTTTATTTTCTAATTTAAATCCAAAATTACAGGACTAAATTACTACAGGCCTGTGGCTCTAACATCTGTAGTCATGAAGTCATTTGAAAAACTGGTGCTGGCCCTCCTTAAAGACATCACTGGACCCTTGCTAGATCCTCTTCAGTTTGCCTACAGAGCAAACAGGTCTGTGGACGATGCAGTAAACATCGGACTGCATTAAGTTCTGCAACACCTAGACAGACCGGGGACTTATGTGAGGATCCTGTTTGTGGACTTCAGCTCTGCCTTCAACACGATCATCCCCCTCCTCTTGCCCAAACTAACTCAGCTCTCCGTGCCCACCTCCATCTGTCAGTGGATCAACAGCTTCCTGACAGACAAGCAGCAGCTAGTGAGGCTGGGAAAATACACATCCAGCACCCGTACAATCAGCACCGGAGCTCCCCAGGGCTGTGTTCTCTCCCCACTGCTCTTCTCCGTGTACACTAATGATTGCACGTCTAAGGACCCCTCTGTCAAGATCCTGAAGTTTGCAGATGACACCACACTCATTGGTCTCATTCAGGATGGTGACGAGTCTGCTTACAGACAGGAGGTTAAAGAGCTGGCTCTCTGGTGCACTCTCAGCAACTTGGAGCTTAACACGCTCAAAACAGTGGAGATGATCGTGGACTTCAGGAGAAACCCCACTGCACTCCCCCCACTCACCATCATGAACAGCACTGTGACTGCAGTGGAGTCATTCAGGTTCCTGGGCACCACTATCTCTCAGGACCTGAAGTGGGACATTCACATTGACTCCATTGTGAAAAAGGCCCAGCAGAGGTTGTACTTCCTTCGCCAGCTGAGGAAGTTTAACCTGCCACAGGAGCTGCTGAAATAGTTCTACTCCACCATCATTGAATCCATCCTCTGTACTTCAGTAACTGTCTGGTTCAGCTCAGCTTCTAAATCTGATCTCAGAAGACTACAGAGGGTGGTCCGGACTGCTGAGCGAATCATCGGTACAACCCTCCCATCTATTCAAGAACTGTACTTATCCAGAGTGAGCAAAAGGGCTGACAAAATCACTCTGGACCCCTCACATCCAGCACACTCCCTCTTTGAACTGTTGCCATCTGGTCGACGCTACAGAGCACTGAGCACCAGAATGACCAGACACAGGAACACTTTCTTCCCTCAGGCAATCCATCTTATGAACAGCTGATAATAACTGTGGAACACACTACACTATTTATATTTATATACACATACACTTATTTATCTAACACACATACTTAGCGTACACTTAATTTTTTTGCACATAATATACATGTACATACATAAATGCTCAATGTAATATACCTGCCATACATTGTCAATTTGTATTGTCATTCCTTACCCACCTATTTGTATTTTTTTGTATTTTTATTCCTTATTGTGTTTTTTGTTCTGTCGCTGTTATGTTGCACTGCGGAGCTTCTGTCACGAAAACAAATTCCTCATATGTGTGAACATACCTGGCAATAAAGCTCATTCTGATTCTGATTCTGAAAAGGAGCTCATTCAAATACTGAGGTGCTAAACCATTCAGGGCTTTATAAGTAATAAGCAATATTTTTAAATCTATACAATGTTTGATAGGGAGCCAGTGCAGTGTTGACAGGACCGGGCTAATATGGTCATACTTCCTGGTTCTAGTAAGAACTCTTGCTGCTGTATTTTGGACTAGCTGTAGTTTGTTTACTAAGCGTGCAGAACAACCACCCAATAAAGCATTACAATAATCTAACCTTGAGGTCATAAATGCATGGATTAACATTTCTGCATTTGAGATTGAGAGCATAGGCCGTAATTTAGATATATTTTTGAGATGGAAAAATGCAGTTTTACAAATGCTAGAAATGTTGCTTTTTAAGTAAAGACTGGGATCAAATAGCAAACCTAGGTTCCTAACTGATGACGAAGAATTGACAGAGCAGCCATCAAGTCTTAGACAGTGTTCTAGGTTATTACATGCAGAGTTTTTAGGTCCTATAATTAACACCTCTGTTTTTTCAGAATTTAGCAGTAAGAAATTACTCGTCATCCATTTTTTTATATCGACTATGCATTCTATTAGTTTTTCAAATTGGTGTGTTTCACCGGGCCGCGAAGAAATATAGAGCTGAGTATTCTCAGCATAACAGTGAAAGCTAACACCATGTTTCCTGATGATATCTCCCAAGGGTAACATATAAAGCATGAAGAGTAGTGGCCCTAGTACAGGGCCTTGAGGTACTTCACTCTCCCTTAAAGGGATAGTTCATCCGAAAATGAAAATTAGATGTTTATCTGCTTACCCCCAAGGCATCCAAGATGTAGTTGACTTTGTTTCTTAAGTAGAACACAAATTATGATTTTTACCTCCAGTCATTGCAGTGTCTCAGTCGTACAATGCATGACATAAACATCTAATTTTTCACCCAAAAATAAAAATTAGATGTTTACAGAATTCAAATTGTTCCAACACCGGGTATAGCCAACATGGAACACTGAGCAAGACACACACATGTGGATTAAAAGGACAAGGCTGATAAAAGACAGGATAATTGGGGAAACACAGGTTCATGGAATAACTAAATTAACAGGGACATGGAACACATGTGAAGAGAAAACTAGACACATCTGGGAATTAATCAAACCAAACATGGGAGACAGAAACTGGACAAAAACACACATAAAGAGCTAACAATCAATAGTATAGAAATAGTCATCTATATTGGATGTCATGGGGATAAGCAGATAAACATCTAATTTTCATTTTTGGGTGAACTATGTTTTTAAGATCCTATCCCCGCCCCTCTGGTTACCTTATCTCGTTAGGGTTTCACCTGTTTTAGATCGTTACTCACCATCTAATTTTCATTTTTGGGTGAACTTTCCTTTTAAGATACTCCAAACCATGAAAGACTTTCATTCATTTCATTTGACTTTCCCCCAAGTGCTCTAAAGATCACGATAGCTCTATATAATATAACTGTTTACATTTATAGTCTATATATTCACATTCAAGGGACATTTGCATTAGTGTTGGGCGATATGGTCAGCCTGTGAGATCGACGATACACGATATTATCATGCAAGTGTGGAGCAAGAGAGAGACTCTGTTCTTGTCATAGCATAACTATTTAGTGTTTTAAACTGCACAGGTACGCGCAAGAGAGAGCCTATGGAATCACCAATAATCGGAAAATATATACTTTAAAACATACTGATGAACTATTGTTAAATCTAAAAATACTGTATTTAAAACAGCTAGTTTATATTAAGTCGTACGCAACAGTCATATCCCACGTCCTGCCGCATCTGCACATGGAAGTTATCAGTCTAAATGTTCAGCAAAATCAGTCAACGGTGGAAGTCCATAGTAGATTTCATTTAAAGTCCGGCAGTTTAACACTAATTTAACGTTAAATATAAAGTATTCAAAACAGGTAAGTTCATATATTTGGAGTAAAGTTGAATTGAACTGATGCATCAGTCATACACAGCGCTCCGGACCGTGCGCCTCATGACGATCCAAACGCACTGCCACAGAAACAAGAAAGAGATGCATTCTAATATAACTGTGGCATTAAACTCCATTAGTGAGGTCTCATTTAAAATATTGAACACATATAGGCCATTCAGATTACTTGTTAGTGTACCAGCCATTAAATGTGTGGGACACCAACTCCTCGTTTTCTATCTCTTTCATATCATGGATTTAGCGAGTTATCCGAGTCAAAGCGGACAACTTCAGTGACTACAGGATCTAATTCTCCTGCGCTCATGTGATGTGTGTGTGTGTGAGTGTGTGTGTGTGCGTGTGTGTGTGTGTGCGTGTGTGTATGTGTGTGTGTGTGTGTGTGTGAAATACGGTGCTGAAGTGAAATAACTGTTTGATAGCTGAATTATAATAAACCGCCTAATAAACATAAAAATAATAGTTATTATTATAATCTAATACATTTATAGGAAAAATGAGCCTAAAATATTCTTGACTATCGACAGAGAAATCTCCTTATGTCGATACCTCTGACTATCGTCGATCGGCACAACCCTAATTTGCATACACTTTATATTTGACTTACGAAGCTCTGCGGTCCTAGTTTAGTATCATACGAACCAAACAGATCCATTTAATGGCTCTGGAACAAATCGGGTTTAGTCAGTGTGTAGTTTGAATTTAAACACAAGTAAAGTTTTTTTTTTTTTTTTTTATGAAGCATTTCAGATATGATGTTGAAATCCTTGTGGGAAATTTAGTAGTAGCTTATTACAATTAATGTATCATGCAATGGACAACAGCCTAATACACCAAAGTATAACATTTTAAGAAACATATTATAATTGCAATGCTTACTAATAGTTGACAAACATTTGTACAATGTAAATGTTAAAAGTGTTTTGTGTTTTTTTTTTCTTCTCAAAATATCAAACTTTTCCAAATATTTGTCACGCTGTCAGTCCCTGTTTTCCTGTGTGTTCCCTAGTGAGCTAACTTCTCCTTAGGCACTTCACCATAGGCACTATAATTCCTCTAGTCTGGTCCTGTCTTCACAGTAATTGCATTCCACTTAATCGCACAGGTGCAGGCAATCTATTGTCATTAGTCTCCTTATAAATAGCTGTCCTTCCCTGTTGTTTGTATGGAGTCCTTACCCTTTGTGTACTATGTTCTCGTATCCCGAGACTTCCCATTACCTTCTCGTTCCTCCGAGTTTCCCCATTCCATTTCATCCGGTTCCCTCTTTTGTTTTGTTTGTTTGTCTCCCTGGACTGTTTATTTTGTACAACCCTTTTTGTTATTAAATCATACCTTGCTATTGGATCTACCCTCCTCCTTGTGTTTTTCCTAACACACATCCTCACAGAAAGACTCCATCAACCAAGATCCAGCAGTATGTCTTTTCATGTCTCCTCCCCAACCAGCATAGTGGAGCGGAGGGATAAATATTTAAAGTGAAAGTGAAAGTGAAAGTCTTTCCTCCAAAGTTGACCTCTTTCCACCAAGAGGGCATTGAAGTGGGTGCCATGGCACCGGTGTTTTGGTCCCTGGCCGAGGGCATGGGCTACAACGATGCGGCCCTTAAAGGGGGGGTGAAATGCTCGTTTTCACTCAATATCCTGTTAATCTTGAGTACCTATAGAGTAGTACTGCATCCTTCATAACTCCAAAAAGTCTTTAGTTTTATTATATTCATAAGAGAAAGATAGTCTGTACCGATTTTTCCCGGAAAAACACGACCGGCTGGAGGCGTGACGTGTGGGCGGAGCTAAAGAATCACAAGCGCCAGTAGGCTTTTGCGTTGAGAGCGTTTGGAAGTTGTGACATTACCGTGAGAAAAAAAAAAACATCATCCAAAACAAACCATGGCTACCAGTCAGATTCAGCCGTTTATTTATGATCCAGAATCAGATCCCGAGACTGAAACTGAACGAGAGCAGTAGCAGCAACGACTCGCTCCGAGCTGGGCTCGAACCCGGGTCTCCGGCATGGGAGGCGGACGCACTAACAAGAAGGCAGAGATATTTTAAGCAGTTTTACTCACCGCCTGCGGTTCCAACACACGATCGTGACCCTTTTTCGTTGGGATTGCATCATCCTTAAGAAATAAACGATACGCAAATCCGTCGTCAAACTGGGCCTTGTTTGTAAAACAAGCATCTACGAAATGCAGGGAACAAACAAAAACACTTGCACAACTCCGTTGATGCTCTGTAAAAATAAACTCCATCCACTGGTCCCTTAATGCTGTTTGTTTTTTTGGTAATCTGTGCAGGGTTGTCTTGCCCTGGCAACCAAAAACACTCTTCTTTTGTGACTTTTCGCGACGCTCTCTCTCTGATCAGTGAATGAATGTCTGTGCTCAGCCTCTCAGTGCTCTGCTATACGGGAGCGCGCGTTCTTCCGGCAGACGTGCCTTTAGGACCCATATAAGGAAATTCCACTCCATCTAACGTCACACAGAGCCATACTCGAAAAAAACTTTACGAAACTTGTGACAAACCGGAAGGAGTATTTTGGGAACAAAAATACTCCTTCAAACGTACAACTTAATTTTTTAAACTTTGTCCATGTATAGCATGGGAATCCAACTCTTTAACAGTGTAAAAAACTCAGTATGCATGAAATAGCATTTGTCTCTTCCGTTAGGATGGCCGTCAGTCCAAAGCCACTGCCCAAGATGGCCACCAGCCCAGCATCACAGCACAAGGTGGTCGTCAGTCCAGCGCCACTGCCCAAGATGACCGCCAGCCCAGTGCCACAGCACAAGATGGCCGTCAGCCCTGCGTCACAACGCAAGATGGCTGCCAGTCCAGAGCCAGTGCACAAGATGGCCGCCAGCTCATCGCCACTGCCCAAGATGGCCGCCAGCCCAGTGCCACAGCATAAGATGGCCGTCAGCCCAGCGTTAAAACGCAAGATGGCTGCCGGTCCAGCGCCACCGCACAAGATGGCCACCGGTCTATCGTCAATGCCCAAGATGGCTGCCGGTCCAACGGCTCTGCCCAAGATGGCTGCTGGTCCAATGCCACTGCCCAAGATGGCCACCGGTCCAACGCCACTGCCCAAGATGGCCGCCAGCCCAACGCCACTGCACAAGGTGGCCGCCAGCCCAGAGCCACTGCAGAGGATGGCAGATACAGTGGGTTTTCCTGAGTTGAGTCAAGTTCCTGTTGACCTTCCATAGTCGGGTCAAAATTCAGTGGACTGTCCAGAATCAAGTGTAAGGGAAACAGGTCAATTTAGCTCAAAGGGAATCATTTAAGATTTTAAAGGGAATTTGAACAGAATCACTGTTTCACGGCTGTTCACGGAGACGCGCCTGCGGTTCAGTGAACGAGCCGTTTAACATCAAATCTGCGCTGGATACTAATATCCAAACTATAGTGAAAACACTATCAATTAGCACAGTAACAAGATCGGCAGTTTAAGACATTAACTTGTAAGCACAAAACACAAGATACTTCTCTTTTCAATATGAATAAGGCTTTATTAGATAAATCTAAGACATATAAACTAATCTAACATAAACGCACGCACACACACATTCACACAAGTTGCAGGAAGGTCAAAAGTTAGGGAAAGATGAGTTTAAGAGAATGGATATGGAATCCCAAGTTAACAGCAATACGTTAAATTGCATAAACATGAACAACCATCAATCACGTAATTAGCGCTCGCATTGAGTTCCTCAATGAGGTTAAAATTATATTAGATACACCAGTAAAGGTCACAGTCTGGAGGTAAAGTTACTTGCATCTCCTGTGAAGAAGGAGCCTCGGTGAAAGGGCTATCCCGAGGTCGTTGATTGGCTGGAAGTTCAGTCTCTGAAGTGACGTCTTGGGAAGCCCGTGGTTGTTGGGCGTTGGCTGAAAGTGCAGAGTCGTGTTCGCTGGTTGAAGTTGAATGGACGTTACAAAACTTAACTCAGAACACGAAACTCTCAAACGGAAAAGAAAAGAAATAAAGTTTGACGAGACTAGGTTGTGTTCCTTCTCATAGTAGCAGCAGGCAGGCACGCTGGAACCGCGCTCAAAGAACAATGATGACTACCGCATGGCTAGATGCTACAAGCTAAAGCTAGGTAGCAAAGCTACAAGCTAAAAGCTAAGAGCAGGCATGAC
This sequence comes from Carassius auratus, assembly GCF_003368295.1. Classification (NCBI taxonomy): domain Eukaryota; kingdom Metazoa; phylum Chordata; class Actinopteri; order Cypriniformes; family Cyprinidae; genus Carassius; species Carassius auratus. Next base: position 177,157 of record NW_020524279.1, read on the forward strand.
TGATAGCACGAGCAAGGCTGGAACTAAAAGCCGACATGGCTAATAGCAGCAGCTAGACTAGAACTAAAAGCCGACATGGCTAATAGCAGCAGCTAGACTAGAACTAAAAGCAGACTAAAAGCAAGGCATGACTAAAAGCGAAATTACATCGTGTCCAAAGTATTTAAAACTTCCTGTTGGCCACCCCTCAAATGTTGCCTTGACCAATCAGATATGTTCTTGAGTCTTGGGTATCATAAATCATTTGTTTATCTTACCAAGCATGTGGTTCTTGCCTCACAGGGTCTAATTTTGGACATGATTCCTATAACATGATTATGATATATTTTACAAATAAATGATTGTCAGGGCAATATCAAGCAAGAAAATTCAATCACACACATATCAAACACGACTATGTACCCTTCAGCTATACCATAGTCATTTAAAGAAAACATACACGATAAGTGATTATAACATGATAGTCAAATGTGTGGGTTACACGTAAATGAATATGGAGTTAAGCAATGGAATGATTCATTCATAAGTCTTTTTTTAGTTCATTCTGGTCCATATATAATGTATAAAAAGGGTTTCTTTGCCATTCTCTGGCAAAGGACTTTTCTGTGAAGACAAAGGTTTAAAGCCCTTCCCCCTTAGGAATTTCAGTCTGGTTTCACTGGCTGGGGGGGGGAAGTCAATGCAAGTATTTAACTTGATCTCCTGGGTTTACATGTGATGTCCAGCGTTGCATTCCAATCACGAACAATAAATTTGACAATCTCTTCTTTGAATTAAAATTGTCAATAATTGTTCTATTGGTGTTAATGTTGAAAGCTGTTGTGTGAACAAGTTGGTTGGTTGGTTATCTTGTTTGGTTCCTGTGGCACTAGAACTGATTTATGACTTCCTGAGGAATTCAGCTCATGTTTCAATGCACACAGCTCTGATAGACTCTTTGATTTGTCTGATTTGACTCATTTCTGCTACACAAGTCAGATTCCTGTTGACCTTCCTAAGTCAAGTCAGGTGCCCAATGACTTTCCAGAGTTGAGACAGTTCTCGGTTGACCCTCCTGAGTTGAGTCAGGTGTTAATGGACCCTCCAGAATCAGGGTTAGTCACCGTCGACCTTCCAGAGTCAGGGTTAGTTACCGTTGACACTCCAGAGTCAGGGCTAGTTCCTGTTGACCTTCCTGAGTCGAGTCAGGTTCCAGTGAACTCTCCAGAGTCGAGTCAGGTTCCAGTGAACTCTCCAGATTCGAGTCAGGTTCCAGCGAACTCTCCAGAGTAGAGTCAGGTTCCAGCGGACTCTCCAGAGTCGAGTCAGGTTCCAGCGAACTCTCCAGAGTCGAGTCAGGTTCCAGCGAACTTTCCAGAGTCGATTCAGGTTCCAGCGAACTCTCCAGAGTCGAGTCAGATTCCAGCGAACCCTCCAGAGTCAAGTCAGGTTCCAGCGAACTTTCCAGAGTCAGGGCTAGTCACTGATGACCTTCCAGAGTCAGTACTAGGTACCATGGACTTTCCAGAGACAAGTCTAGTCACCGGTGATTTTCGAGGACTGAGTCAAGTCACCGGTGATCTTCGTCCTCCCGTTGGGCCGACCACAAGGACGTGGTGGTCTTCCGCTCCGCCCTGGGGGACTCTGGCATTGACCGCGGGGACGTGGTGGTCTTCCGCTCTGCCCTGGGGGACTCTGGCATCGGCCGCGGGGACGTGGTGGTCTTCCGCTCTGCCCTGGGGGACTCCGGCCTCGACCACGAGGAGGTGGTGGTCTTCCACTCTGCCCTGGGGGACTCAGGCCTCGACCACGAGGACGTGGTGGTCTTCCACTCTGCCCTGGGGGACTCCGGCCTCGACCACGAGGAGGTGGTGGTCTTCCACTCTGCCCTGGGGGACTCAGGCCTCGACCACGAGGACGTGGTGGTCTTCCGCTCCGCCCTGGGGGACTCCGGCCTTGACCACGAGGATGTGGTGGTCTTCCGCTCCGCCCTGGGGCGGCTTCTGCCGTGACCACATGGGTGTGGTGGTCCTCGGTTACGCCCGGGTGGGCATCACGTGATGTCCTTCATGGACCCATGTTTTTGTGTTTTTGTTTTCTTTTGGTTTTCCTGTCTGTTTCCTTCTTTGGACCTGGCCCTCCGTCCCTCCTCCCTCCCTCTGATCCTTCGCCGGTCCACCAGCCTCCTGGACTCCTTGTTTTGTGTTACACTTCTCTTGTCTCTGTCTTTCCATTCTACCTGGTTCTCCTGTCTCTGTCCTTCCATTTTACCTGGTTCTCCTGTCTCTGTCTTTCCATTTTACCTGGTTGTCCTGTCTTTGTATTCCCATTCCACCTGGTTGTTTGTCTCTGTTTTCCCATTCCACCTGGTTGTTTGTCTCTGTTTCCCCATTCTACCTGGTTCTCTTGTCTATGTTGTCCCATTCTATCTGGTTCTCCTGTCTTTGTATACTATGTTTTCTGACCCTCCGTCCCTCCCCCTAGTCCACCGCTGCTCCACCTCCCTCCTAACTTCTTTATCTGTTGGGTTTTTCCTGGGTTTCAGGTGGAGCATCTGACAGCTGCTCCGTAGGGGAGGGGGTAATGTCACGCTGTCAGTCTCTGTTTTCCTGGGTGTTCCCTAGTGAGCTCACTTCTCCTTAGGCACTTCACCATAGGCACTATAATTCCTCTAGTCTGGTCCTGTCTTCACAGTAATTGCACTCTAGTTAATCGCACAGGTGCAGGTGATCTATTGTCATTAGTCTCCTTATAAATAGCTGTCCTTCCCTGTTTTTTGTATGGAGTCCTTACCCTTTGTGTACTATGTTCTCATCTCCCGAGACATCCCATTACCTTCTTGTTCCTCCGAGTTTCCCATTCCGTTTCATCAGGTTCCCTGTTTTGTTTTGTTTGTTTGTCTCCATGGACTGTTTATTTTGTACAACCCTTTTTGTTATTAAACCATACCTTGCTATTGGATCTACCCTTTCCTTGTGTTTTTCCTAACACACATCGTCATAATATTAAAATTAGAAATACATAAATATTTAAAATATTTAGCAGTAGGTCTACAAGTTTATGTCAAGGTGCCGCCTTGATCTGGATTTGTTTAAGTGTCTTGTCCTTGTCTGTCAGAAGCACATGGCTGTCAGTTGGTTTGTTTGCCATGTGCTCTATTATCTATTGTTACCCCGCCCCTCTGGTTACCTTTTTCTCATTAGGGTTTTCCCCTAGCCATTTTACTTCCCAGCTACCCCTTTGGCTCTGGCTGTTGGGCTCCGTACTGCCTACCTCCTCCTCATCTCTCGCTGTTTTCGGTCCCCTGGTGTTCATTGGAGAGCGTGACTGTCTTGTTGCTCTTGGACTGTTACTCTCTGCCATTTGCTCAGGAAACCCTCCCCTAGATACCTCCTGCTGAGCTGACATTCACCTTCTTGGCTGGAATCTCATCTGGTTATCCTCTCGGACAGTGGCTTAGTTCCTGTTTTGTGTTTGAAACCCACATTTTTGTTATCTCTGCAACTGATTCCTCTTCCATTACCACCTTGACAGTTTATAAAGTACATTAAAATCCCACTAGAAGTGTAGTCATTTTATGTTCTTACAAAGTAGGAATACAGTATACTTTAAGAGTAACATAAATGTGTTTTCTGTAAAGACATCACTAAAAGTATGCTTAAGTTTAGTATATTCCTTAAAAGTGAAACTAAGCATATATTTAATACAAAAGTACTTCTAGTTTTGAAATATTAAGATGCAATTCAGTATATTTTAATACACTTTAAATAAACATGTTGTGAATCCAAATTTATTATTAAAGCTGCAAGCAGCGATGAACGGGCCCTCGCACCCGGGCTCATCACCACCCGGTGCCCAAAGGAGGAACAGTGAACGTTGGGCCATATGCTTATAAAATAGTAAATATTTGTGCCACATTTCCTGTTGCAAACAGGTGGCGCTATGATTACTACTGAATATTGGCATGTTAATCTCTTCAGGCCAGGATTCTTACCAAACATGCCAAGTTTCGGGGCAGATCAGACATCTCATGTTTAAGTTAGTATAAAATAAGTAATTTCCTGTTGCCAGCAGGTGGCTCTATACTTATAGTTGAATATTGGCCTTTAGTTGTGTTCAGGCCAGGACTCTTATAAAACGTGAAGTTTGGGTCAGACTGGGAATGCTGGTATGCATGAGTTACAACAGCTTCATGTTTCATAGTATTAATAGCATCCTTTAGCACATAGCAAGTGTTGCTAGCATGTTTTAGAATATTTCTAGCATGATTAGCGCACAATGGAATATTTTAATGTGTTACAAATGGTGCATAAAAGTGTTAAACATGACACTTCCTGTTGCCAGCAGGTGGTGCTATGACTATAAACGAATACAGGCATGTTGATGTATTTAAGACAGGACTTTTGTCAAACGTGTGAAGTTTTGGGCAGATCGGACATTGCTTGCCTGAGTTACTGCAACTTCCTCTTTCACTGCATTATTAGCATGCTTTAGCACTTAGTTAACTGTTACTAGCATGTTTTAGTATGCTTTTTGAACGTTGCCAGCCTATTTAACACTTGTTGATGCTTTTTTTTTTTTTCATAACCGTCTTAAATATGCCACTTCCTGTTGCCATTAGGTGGCGCTATGACTATAATCGAATACGGGCATGCTGATGTGTTCAGGAAAGGACTGTTATCAAACTTGTTAAATTTGGGGAAGATTGGACACTGTATGCCTGAATTACAGTAACTTCCTGATTCACTGCAGTATTATGCTGCTTTAGCATTTAGCTAAGTGTTGCTAACATGTTTTAGTATGTTTCTAGCATGCTGCCAGTTTATTTATCACTTGCTGGCACTTTTTAATAAGTTGCTAGGAGTCCATAACAGTGTTACACATGACACTTCCTGTTGCCAGTAGATGGCGCTATGGCTATAACCGAATACAGGCATGTTGATGTGTATAGGACAGGACTCTTGTCGAACATTGCTTGCCTTAGTTACAGCAACTTCCTTTTTTCACTGCCTTAGTAGCATGCTTTAACACTTAGCTAAGGGTAGCTAGCATCTTTTATTATGCTTCTAGAATTTTGCCAGACTATTTAACAATTTTTTACACTTTTTAATTCATTCCTAGGAGTCCATATAAGTGTTAACCTTGTCACTTCCTGTTACCAGCAGGTGGCGCTATGACTATTACTGAATTTGGTCATAGGTGTTTGTTCAGAACAAAACACATAACACAAGTGTGAAGTTTGGGGAAGATCGGACATTGCTTGCCTGAGTTACAGCAGCTTCCCTTTTCACCGCATTAGTAGCATGCTTTAGCCCTTAGCTAAGTGATGCTAGCATGTTTTAGTATGCTTCTAAATGTTGCCAGCCTATTAAATATTTATTGTTGCTTTTTATTATTTTTTAAAGAGTCCATAACAGTATTAGATATGCCACTTCCTGTTGCCATTAGTTGTCGCTATGACTAGAATCGAATACGGGCATATTTATGTGTTCAGGGCAGGACTCTCATCAAACTTGTTCAATTTGGGGCAGATTGGACACTGTAAGCCTGACCAACAGTAACTTCCTGATTCACTGCAGTAATAAGATGCTTTAGCATTAAGTGTTGCTAAAATGTTTAAGTATGTTTCTAGCATGCTACCAGTGTTATCACTTGCTGGCACTTTTTAATATGTTGCTAGGACTCCATAACATTGTTACACATGCTAGGAGTCCATAAGAGTGTTACACATGACACTTCATTTTGCCAGCAGATGGCGCTATGACTATAATGGAGTACGGGCATGTTGATGTGTTCAGTACAGGACTCTTGTCAAATGTCTGAAGTTTGGGGCAGATCGGACGTTGCTAGCCTGAGTTACAGCAACTTCCTTATTCAGTGCATTAGTTGCATTCTTTGACACTTAGCTAAATGTTGATAGCATGTTTCATTATGTTTCTAGAATTTTGCCAGCCTATTTAACTATTTTTGACACATTTTAATTTGTCCCTAGGAGTCCACAACAGTGTTAACATTGTCACTTCCTGTTACCAGCAGGTGGCGCTATGACTATAACTGAATTTGGTCATGGGTGTTTGTTTGGAACAAAACACCTATCACACGTGTGAAGTATGGGGAAGATCGGATATTGCTTGCCTTAGTTACAGTAAATTCCTTTTTCATTGACTTAGTAGAATGCTTTAACACTTAGCTAAGTGTTGCTTGTATGTTTTATTATGTTTCTAGCATGTTGCTAGCCTATTTAACACTTTTTGACACTTTTTAATTTGTTCGTAGGCGTCCATAACAGTGTTAACATTGTCATTTCCTGTTACCAGCAGGTGACACTATGACTATGACTGAATTTGGTCATGGGTGTTTGTTTGGAAAAGAACACCTATCACACAAGCGAAATTTGGGGAAGGTCGGACATTGCTTGCCTGAGTTACAGCAACTTCCTTTTTCACTACATTATTAGCATGCTTTAACGCTTAGCTAAGTTTTGCTAGCATGTATTAGTATGTATCTAGTATGTTGCCAGCCTATTTAACACTTGTTTACACTTTTTAATATGTTCCTAGGAGTCTGTAATAGTGTTAACCATGTCACTTCCTGTTACCAGCAGGTGGCACTATGACTATAACTGAATTTGGTCATGGATGTTTGTTCAGGACAGAACACCTATCACACGTGTGAAGTTTGGGAAAGATCAGACATTGCTTGCCTTTTTTACAGCAACTTCCTTTTTCACTGCCTTAGTAGAATGCTTTAACACCTAGCTAAGTGTTGCTAGCATCTTTCGTTATGTTTCTAGCATGCTGCCAGCCTCTTTGACACTTTTTGACACTTTTTAATTTGTTCCTAGGAGTCCATAACAGTGTTAACCTTGTCACTTCATGTTACCAGCAGGTGGCGCTATGACTATAACTGAATTTGGTCATGGGTGTTTGTTCAGGACAGAACACCTATCACACGTGTGAAGTTTGGGAAAGATCGGACATTGCTTGCCTTTTTTACAGCAACTTCCTTTTTCACTGCCTTAGTAGAATGCTTTAACACTTAGCTAAGTGTTGCTAGCATCTTTCGTTATGTTTCTAGCATGCTGCCAGCCTATTTGACACTTTTTGACACTTTTTAATTTGTTCCTAGGAGTCCATAACAGTGTTAACCTTGTCACTTCCTGTTACCAGCAGGTGGCGCTATGACTATAACTGAATTCGGTCATGGGTGTTTGTTCAGGACAGAACAGCTATCACATGTGTGAAGTTTGGGGAAGATCGGAATTTGCATGCCTGAGTTACAGCAACTTCCTGTTTCACGGCGAAACATCAAACTTTGTCAGGCCGCCAGGGACACACCCCTTGACAAAAACTCAAAACCTTCGTAATTTAACATCACAAAGGTCTTATGATGACCCTCACCAAATTTTATGATAATCTGATTAAAACTGTAGGAGGAGTTCGTCAAAGTACAAGGCATGGAAATGGCAAAAAATGCACAAAAATCATACAGGAAATTCCAAATAACATACTTCCTGTTGGGTTTTGGATTTTGTACCAATATACTTTTTTGTAGGTAATGGTGGGTTATGTGTGTGTACCGATTTTCATGAATGTACGTGAAACACAGCTCGAGGCGCACTCCCTTGAAATTTAACAGGTGGCGCTATCGAGCCATTTTGCCACACCCACTTCTGAAACCTATATCAGATGTACATTTTCGCCAGTCCTGATGCGTGTGCAAAGTTTTGTGAGTTTTGGAGCATGTTTAGGCTCTCAAAAATGTGATTCATTACGGAGCAGAAGAAGAAGAAAAATAATAAGAAGAAGAACATAATACTTGAATTTCAAGTACATTTTAAAAACATTTAATACTAGGCCTGGGACGGTTACTGCATTACCGCAATACCGCGGTCACGTGACGCCTACCACGTGTCTAAACCTGTAAAATTACGAAGGTTTTGAGTTTTTGTCAAGGGGTGTGTCCCTGGCGGCCTGACAAAGTTTGATGTGTCTAAACCTGTAACCGTCATCACCGCACAAAAAAAAAAAACATTGGCCTGCACATCTGAATGCCTTCGGCAGAAGTCAAAGCGCACACGAGATATAGGCTAAATAAATATAAATATGTAAAAATATATAATATAAATAATATTTATATATATTATAGATTTTTAAATATTTATATTAATTTAGCCTATATGTCTACATATTTATATTACTCTTTATGCCTTCGTTAAATAGCCTTCATTAACCACTGAGACAAAAAAGCGCACACGTAATATCTATATAAATATTAAAATAGAAAGAAAAAATGTCTGCCGTTTTGATGGAAAAATACAGTGCACCCTCAACTCAACAGCTATTGGCAAAGACCGCGTTTGTCGACCCTAGGTATAAGGATATTGACATTTCTGACGAGGTGAAGGATGAGCTGCAGGTAACGTCGTTACGTCTTTCAGGGCTTCCCTTAAACCTGACAAAGTGAACATGCTAGTTTTTCTAGCAAAAAATATGAAGGCTGGGATGTAAACCATAGCGCATTTTGTTTTGCCAGCACTTTTTTTTTCAGACATAATTTCTGTTCTAAATGTTCTTATTCTAAATGTGAAATAATAAATGTTAAATAAACATGTTCCTTTTGCTCAATTGCCTTAGCCTCTGCGCAAAAGTCATTATAGTTTAAGTGATTGTTTGATGACAACGACTGTAGCCTAATCTGAAGGTAAAAATATGGAAAATAAACATGCAAATTAATATCTATTACGGATCAATACGATAAATAAAAATGTGTTTGTTTGTCTTCATGATGCTCTATCTTCAGATCTCTGTTGTGAATTGCGATCAGATCTGATATCGCCCCCCAAAAATATGATGGCTCGCCTATTATTTCGTTTAGCAGAATTTTTATTTCAGACATCATTCCATTTCTGTTCTAAATGCTCATTTTCTAAATGTAAAAAAAAAAGTGAAATAAACCTGTTCCTTATATTCGTTTGCCTCCCGTGTGTGTGCGAAAGTGAAAGTCCATCGTTCACGGTGGCGTGGGGTGGGGTGGGGTTTGCGGGTTGCGGTTTACCGCAATACCATGGGAATTTATTGCTTTTCAACCGTGGTAAGAAAAATTCAATACCGTCCCAGGCCTATTTAATACTACTGTACGTCTTTTTCACCTGGGTAGTCATCTGGTTTCAGCCAGGTTTCTGTCAAACAGTGCACATCTAAGTAATGATCTGTAATCAAATAATTTAAATAAACCACTTTTGTAGAAAGGGATCTAATATTCATTTATCCAAACTTTATCATTTGTTTATGTGTATTATATCGGTCTTTTATTTGTTGAATATTGATTAAGTTGTTCTGGATGTTTTTCTTTGTATTTTCTAGTTCAGGGAACAGACACAGCCTGTGTAGTATATCTAAGTGAAATAGTCTCTGTATTGAGAATTAAAGGGGTCATATGATGCAGTTTAAATGTTTCCTTTCTCTTTGGAGTGTTACAAGCTCTTGGTGTATAAAGAAGATCTGTAAAGTTGCAAAGAATAAAATCTCAAACCCAGAGAGACATTCTTTATAAAAGTTAAGAGTCAACCACTCCCACCAAAAACGGCTCATTCTAACACCCCCCTACATGTCTATGTCTCAATGTGGGGAGATTTGCATAATGGCACTTAAATATTCACATAGAGAAAAAAGATGTAGTTTTGAGTGTTGCTGTTGTCGCCGGCGCCATGCTGCTGGCTTGATGACGCAAGCGAACCGCGGTTCGGACTCAAATTTATAATATGAACACAGTCCAGCAGGGGAAGGGGGGAGCAACCAAACTTGGGTTCGGACCAGGCAAGTGAGCCAAGTGTGAAAGCACCCTGAGGCTTGGAATCAGGAAGGATTCCTTCAAAGGGATATGGCTAAGATCCCAGTATTTATACAAGGTCTTGTCTGTCACACAGGAGCTACCGCTTGCTTTTGCATAAACTTGCTGAAGGAGCTGTCTCAACAGATCTCTAGTAGGGTGTTGATCTAAACAGAGTAGATCAACACCCTGTTTAGATAGGTATCCGAGGATACATAAATGGAGTGGTGCCCTAGATGAACAGGGCTTTTACCAACTCAAGAAAGGGCATGAAGCAACTGCGTGAAGCCCTAACCATATAGGATTTTAGAAAGAATGCAGAGCACTAGTTTGCAAACTTACCACAGTGTGGATTTCAGAAAGTGCGCAAAGACTTCACGTGCACACTTACCATAACATGGATTTTCAAATACTGTTCTAAGGAGGTGCTCTCGTGGCACTCTGATCGAGCAGCTCTTAGAAACAAATACACACTGGCTGAATAGAGCCCAAGAAACCAAGGTCTAACCATCTCGAACAGGGAACAAAGCTGAGCGCGTAACCCTTATGGTACAGGATTTCAGAAAATTTTGCAGTCTTGTGTTCACACTTAACACTTACGTGGATTTTAGACAGAGCTTAAGTGCACAGAACTTAGCATGTGTACTTAAAGGTTCCTAAACACAGCAGAGGTGCTGAACCGCTCAGGAGAGCCAAGCTCAAATTTTGCAAACCTCTGGCGAGGGGAGCATAACGTGAGGCAGCATATACAGAAAGACTTCCGTAACTACGACCTCAACCTCCTGCTGGATGCAACAGCACAACTAAGCGGCCAGGAGGCCCATCAGGGTGACCTGGCCAGATATCCATGAAATTCCCTGCAGTCTGATGATCAGCGAGGCTCCCGCAGAAGCCTGCAATCTCGGCCACCTAACAAAAAGCATGAGGATGGACGGCCGGTGCTGAAGAGTGTTTTGTAAACAACGTAACTGAGCACTGCAAAGGAAACTCACAGAGTTTATTAGTAGACACATAACCACCAGCAATTCAATACACATAAGTACATACAGAAAGGGTTACATACTCACCCACTGCCATCTTGTGCAATGAAGCCACAGCCTGACCTGTGCCATTTAAGCGGGATGTATCCTGTAGGGGCATAAACGGCAAAAAGGGAGATTTAAGACAGGATGTTTCACCCACAGAGAGATAGCTAGCCAGCGTCTCTTCTACATGGGGCATCCTGTCATAGCCGTTTTTGCGCATCGCCTCGATGTTGGCATAACTTGTATGCTAAAACCAATGGATGTGATAAGAAAATGGCCTCTTCCATTCTTTTTTTTAATTTCTGTATGTAAATCAGGCAAGAATGGAAGGCTCACCTGGGCTGGAGAGCTATGGTCAGACAAATAACGGTCTAATAAATGCTCAGCTTCAGCTTCTTCGGAATCGCGAGAAGCAGATGACTGTCCCTCTTTCCTCGAAAAGGGAGGCAGATGAGAGAGATTTTTCATAGAAAAACACTCGCAATGTGGGCAGATCACCCCCTCAAGGACATTGCGTTCGTGCTCTTCGCCCAAACAAGAGACATAAAGACTGTGTGTACCATCAGGTGTCAAATAATGCTGATACAGATGTACACACTGTCTAAACGCCTTGCTAGTGGATGCCATGATAAACAGAGAAAGATCGCTCTTACCGTGGTCATTTCTCAGATGCACGCTTTAAACAAAACAATCAATGAAGACGAAGAAGAGAATGACGCGTTGTCCTGGCGCTTATTTATAGTCACGCCGGTAGTGAGGTCAGAGGCCGTTGTTGGCAAACGATGTCATTGTTTTTTAAATGTATGCTTCAGACATGGGTCACGACGAGGTGTTCCCCATAGCACCCCCTAGAGAACGCAGTTCGAAGTTCCCTTAAAAGGGAATGTACAGTATGTGGAAAATAGTGTTTTTTTTTTTTTTACGCATAAACATTTCATTTCACCAAATACACAAAATAATGTTATTTTTAGCAACAGCATATGACCCATTTAACTGACTTCTGTGACTAGCAGTAGCTAGCAGATGGTCGGTTTATCCAATTTGTCTGCTTCTGACCTGGGCCCCAGTTAGGCGATTTCCATATGTACAGAGTTTTTTTTCCTTCTTCCATTTAAAAAAATGTAGTTAATCCCTGTCCACATGAAGGTTCAAAAGGATGCTATAAAGCAGTGGTCCCCAACCTTTTTAGCACCAAGGACCGATTTAATGTCGGACAATATTTTCACAGACCTGGCTTTAAGGTATGACGGATAAATAGAACAACAAAAAATGATACGACTGGAATAAAAACTGTGTTATATTGTAAATATAATAACATGAATCCACTGTGTATTGATATGCAACTTTATTAGCAGTGTCCTTGTAACATCGTGCCAACAACATAACATGAATAACATTTTCTCTGCCCCCTAACCTAACGCTCACTGTCTCTGGTCACTATGGTAACGTTTAAACATGCCTTAAAAATAATGGTGCGTTCCAGGCAGGTTTTTGAGCCCATAAGTCAAGATTTCAAACCACGACTAACAACTTTGTACCGTTCCAGACAAGTCACGGCAAACTTCCTGAGCGCAAGGAATTGTAGCTAGATTATTACTTTAATTGCAACGTTACACTGTCCTAAAATCTATTTTTCAACGTGTACTGCTTGCATAAACACTGCATTCGTAGGCAATATTATTCATAGGGGCTGCCATCGTTGTTTCACATGCTGTGTGCTGTCAGAACTTCATAACACAAGGAAGTCATCAGCCTGTTTTTATGACAGTGAAAACAGTGATATACAGATAAGTGAATTGTGTGAAAAATACTGTTTTTTTACACGCAAAATATGAACATGTTTTATTGCACACTGTAAACACAATCAAAGCTTAAAACAAACACAAAAAAATTTAAGTTATTTATTCTTTCTTGTGCGGCCCAGTACCAAATGACGGGGTTGTAGACCACTACTAAAGGGCACTGTCAAGAGCCAAGATGCCAAGCATGATATAAAAAAGTTTCCAGTAGAAGCAGATAAAAGTGCATGCTCCGACATCACATGCTGAAATCTTTTTTTTTCTGTTTACATAATAACACTGCAACTGGAGTTTTTGAGAATCTTCACCCTGGCAGGAGTTTTCAAAAATGTTTGTTTTCAGTGACATGGTGCTGCATTTGCGTGTGGTGAGCGGCCAAACTGCATAAAAAAAGTTGCGGTGTGGACAGGGCCTTAGTCGAGTACAAAGATTATGTGCCATATTTCTAGAGAAAAGAGTCCCTGGAGGGATAGATCTCTTTTCAACCGGATCTGGTCTGCCTCAAAAAACTCGTTCAAATGTTTATGAAACTTGTTATTCTGCGGGAACCACTCAAACATTCAGCCATTGAGTGATGACAGTCTGCTATGTATCTTATCACCACAGTAAACAGGGAGGGGACCAGAGCATATTACAGTGTTTGACATTGAACTTACAAGTTACAACTTATAAGAAGCCACCGCACCTCATACCCCGGACCACAAAGAGGAGTGGATGCGACCACTGTACTCTGCCCCTTACCTGGACCCCTCATCTTCAAACACAATTTTCCAGCACAACGAAGACACCAGATCCCCTGTTTATTTTAGACACTCCTTCCCTTTGGACAATTTATTCCTATGTTGGATATTTTATGTTTATTTTCTGTTAAATAAATGACTCTACAAGGCCTGATGTCTGTCATTTGCTCCTCCCGCCACAGTATAAACACACACACACACACACACACACACACACACACACACACATAAACACAGGAAAAGAGTAAGTGACTTTGTGATATTTTAGCTTTGTATACTTTCCTTTGTCTGTTTATCTTCATACCACCTCTCAGAAAAGCATTATTTCCTAGGAACTAAGAAAAATAAGTAAGGCTACAAGTTGATTTATATCATACAAAGCTGTTTTTGGAGCTATCTGGGTATTTACATAACATCTGAATCAAGCTGTGCCCCAAACATATCATTCATTCCTTATCAAAACAGAAAGTCCAAGATAACTTGAACTGTTTAAAGAGAAGTAGCAACACTCTTCTCTGCCTATTTAAGTCATCCAGGACTCCATTATATGGCTCTCTCAGGAGAATCAGTACAGTGCCGCTTTTTATCTCTTCTCACCTTCTCCTCAGTAAAAATAAATACATAAATAGACGTGCAGCAGGCTAGAGCATAATCATCATGCACAGTTTGCTTGCTATCATGCAGATAGCCCCTCTTTTTGGTAATGGAGAGAGCAGAGATCGATAAAGAACTGGAACTGGTGCAGACGCACAGGGGCCTGTGTGGTTGGCTCTAATCCTGATGAATAATGCAACTGTCTTAATAGCAGGCAGAATGCAATGCTGCAACTTGGCAATGTGATGAATAGCCTGTCACTTAAATACTGACATTGTCACGTAAAGACATATAAACAAATGACTGTGCAATGTAAAATATATACATTTTGTTTGTAAAACATCATCATCTACCAATCAACTAAAGTTTTGTTAAATTTTAGAAGTGTTCGTTTCTACTTATAACACAATGGAAATTTAAATGACTTTGATTTAGGACTGCTCATCTATAAATGTAAAAGGATGGAACAGTTTTAGGATGTATTACTTCCAAGCCACAAATCTCCTGTTGACACAAACACAAGAACCCACTTCTCATTCACCTTGGCCTATCTTTATTGAAGAAAAGATTGTGATCATTTTGCTCAAACAGATATTTTGATTTTGTCGACTAAATAAAGTGAAAAATGAGTACAGACCAAAAGTTTGGACACACCTTCTCATTCAAAGAGTTTTCTTTATTTTCATGATTATGAAAATTGTAGAGTCACACTGAAGGCATCAAGGGCTATTTGACCAAGAAGGAGAGTGATGGGGTGCTGCGCCAGATGACCTGGCCTCCACAGTCACCGGACCTGAACCCAATCAAGATAGTTTAGGGGTAAGCAGGACCGCAGATTGAAGGCAAAAGGGCTAACAAGTGCTAAGCATCTCTCTGGGAACTTCTTCAAGACTGTTGGAAGACCATTTCAGGCGACTACCTCTTGACGCTCATCAAGAGAATTCCAAGAGTGTGCAAAGCAGTAATCAAAGCAAAAGGTGGCTACTTTGAAGAACCTAGAATATGACATATTTTCAGTTGTTTAGGTCACTGAGCGATTTATAAACGAGTAAATGTACTTTAAGATCAATCCTAAATGTCACTGGAAGCCAGTGTAAGGACCTGAGGACTGGTGTGATATGCTCAGATTTTCTGGTTCAGATTTTCTGGTTCTAGTCCTGGCAGCAGCATTCTGGATGAGTTGCAGCTATCTAATGGTATTCTTGGGAAGGCCAGTAAGGAGACCATTACAATAGTCCACCCTGCTAGTGATAAAGGCATGAACAAGTTTCTCCAAGTCCTTACTGGAAACTAAACATCTAATTCTTGCAATGTTTTTTAGATGATAGTATGCTGATTTAGTTACTTCTTTGACATGACTACTGAAACTAAGGTCTGTCTCCAGAATCACACCAAGATTCCTGACTTGAATTTTAGTTGTTTGATCCATAGAGTCAAGGTATGCATTCACCTTGAAAACTTCATCTTTGTTTCCAAATGCAATAACTTCAGGTTTTTCCTTGTTTAACTGAAGAAAGTTCTGGCACACCAACTATTAATTTCATCAATACATTGGCAGAGGGAGTCAGTGGGGCTGTAGTCATTTGGAGATAAGGCTAGGTAAATCTGGGTATCATCAGCATAGCTGTGATAGGCAATTAGTTTTTTCTCATTATTTGACTTAGTGTGAGCATATATAGGTATTAACGAGAGAGGTGCAAGAATTGAGCCTTGTGGGACTCCGCATGTCATGGACATCCACTTAGACTTATGCTCTCCTAGACTCACATAATAGCCCCTCCCTTCTAAGTATGTCCTGAACCATTTGAGTACCATCCCAGAAAGCCCAACCCAGTTTTCCAGTCTCTAGTAGTATGTTATGATTGACAGTGTCACACGCAGCACTGAGATCTAGCAAAACCAGCACTGATAGTAAGAATATCATTTATTATATTAATGAGTGCTGTCTTTGTGCTGTTATGCGGTCGGAAACCAGATTGAAAATTGTTCAGGTATCCATTTGAGTTTGAGTATTTGTTCAGCTGATTAAAAACTAAATTTTCTATAATTTTGCCTACAAAAGGAAGATTATATATTGGTCTATAATTGCTCAAAATGGTGTTATCAAGATTGCTCTTTTTCAGGAGGGGCTTAACAATTGCAGTTTTCAGTGAGTTTGGTAGTGTCCCAGAAAGAAGGTGCTCACCACTTATAAGAGATCTGCTTGTAAACAGTTAAGCACACTTTTGAAAAAAATATGTTGGAAGTGTGTCAAGATAGCAGGTTGACTATTTTAGATGCTGCACTATTTCTTCCAAAAAATTTATATCAGTTGCTTCAAAAGTAGACAAAAGCCCTATTCGGAGGGGACTAGTTTTACACGGGGTCGTTAGAGAAATCTGCGTTTCACAGATGTACTTGGTGATTTTAATCCCGTCCGAATCTGCCACGTCTGTGTTTTTCTCACATAACCTCTGTGATAATTCCAGAGCAAATTACCTACCGTTTTTCAGCAAACTCAGTGATTCTGAGAAAACTACTACCGTCCGAATGCGAATGTCTGTGATTGCCGGTGTTATTTTATTTCACAACGCGTTTCCTTGTGTGTTTTGGCCAACGTGAATTACCTTAGATGCTCTTACCGCGCGGATGTTTGATATATTTGCTTAGCGGCAAATAAATAATAATAAAAAAATAATACAAATGATAAAATCAAGAGCAAGATCGCGTAAACTGTTAATACTGGCTATTGTAATATCAGCATCAGGTAAGATTACTCACGTTCATTTATGTACTCAGTTACATAATGTTTTAATTGCATTTAATAAAAAAAAAAGGAAAACAAGTTAAACTAAAGGAACCACACATTAATATAGTTTTGGTATACTAGCCATTTAGTATTTATTGTGTAATAATACTAAGGCAATCATTCTGAATGAATGCAATGCACGCATACAGAGCGCGGGATCTCTGTGACGCCCAGATGCACAAATCAGACCCTCCCACCTCTGTAATAAACACGGAGATACTAGTCCCGTCCGAATTGGTACATGAAAATCACAGACGTCATGTGGTAAGAATCGAAACTCAAACATAGTTTGGAAAACTAGTCCCATCCGAATAGTGCTATAGTATCTTTTTGATATTGTGGCCAAATCTGTCTGACTTCTGCATTGCTTGAGGATGTGCCAATCGCCTTTCTGATATTGACAAACTTCTCAGAAAAAAAGGAAGCAAACTCATTGCATTTGCTGTCTGAGAGCATTACACTGGGAATCTGACTTGGGGGGTTTGTCAGTCTCTCAACAGTGGCAAAAAGAGTATGAGTGTTGTTTAAGTTACTATTTTTAAGGTCTGAGGAGAAATTCTGTCTAGCTGTGGCTAGTTTCACACATGAAGGCTGTCTTTATAGATGCTATAGTGAATTTTAAAGGGTTAGTTCACCCAAAAATGAAAATTATTTCATTAATAAATCACCCTTATGCTGTTCCAAACATGTAAGACCTCCTTTTATCTTCGGTACACAGTTTAAGATATTTTAGATTTAGTCCGAGAGCTCTCAGTGCCTCCATGGAAGCTGTGTGTACGGTATACTGTCCATGTCCAGAAAGGTAAGAAAAACATAATCAAACTAGTCCATGTGATATCAGAGGGTCCGTTGGAATTTTTTGAAGCATCGAAAATACATTTTGGTCCAAAAATAGCAAACACGACGACTTTATTCAGCATTGTCTTCTCTTCCGTGTCTGTGTGAGAGAGAGTTCAAATCAAAGCAGTCTGGATATCCAGTTCGCGAACGAATCATTCAATTCACCAAATCAAACTGAATCGTTTTAAACGGTTTGCATCTCTAATACGCATTAATCCTCAAATGACTTAAGCTGTTAACTTTTTTAATGTGACACCCCCTCTAAGTTCAAACAAACCAATATCCCGGAGTAATTCATGTACTCAAACAGTACATTGACTGAACTGCTGTGAAGAGAGAACTGAAGATGAACGCCGAGCCAGATAACGAACAAAACATTGACTCGTTCACGAGTGAAGAACTGTTTCTGTCAGACGCGTCCGATTCGTGAACCGAGGAGCTGATGATACTGCGAATGTGTGATTCAGCGTGAAGCAGACCGACACACAGAGCGTATGAACTGAACTGATCCTGTGCTAGTGTTATGAGCGCGGGTAAACCGAAGGCTTGAATCAAGGGCAATCATCGCAAATGACGCCATTATGTCGAGCGCAAAAGAACCGGTGAACCGTTTTCTTCAACCAGTTTATTGAATCGAACTGTCCGAAAGAACTACTGGTGATCCAAACACCGATGCAACCGGTTCTTCACTCGTGAACAAGTCAGTCTATTGTCCGTTATCTGGCTCGGCTCGGTGTTCATCTTCACAGCAGTTCAGTCAGTGTACTGTTTGAGTGCATGCATTACTCCGGGATATTGGTTTGTTTGAACTCAGAGGGAGTGTCAGCCACATTTTAAAAAAAGTTAACATAAGTCATTTGTGGATTAATGCGTATTGGAGATGCGAACCGATCGAACGATTCAGTTCGATTTTGTGAACTAAATGATTAGTTCGCGAACCAGATATCCAGACTGCTTGGTTTTGAACGCTCTCTCACATCAGACACAGAAGAGAAGACAATGCTGAATAAAGTCATCATTTTTGCTATTTTTGGACCAAAATGTATTTTCGATGCTTCAAAAAATTTGAACTAACCCTTTAAGTTTTGTCTTCCGCCACATCCGCTCAGCTTTTCTGCATTGTCTTTTCATAGACTGATTTCTGTCTGTTTTCTTACTGACTATTATTGGAGCAATATCATCAATAACATTCTTAACTTTTGAGTTGAAGGAATCAAGGAGAATATCAACAGAATCTGCAGAAATGCTTGGTGTTAAAGATATCGCCTCCATAAATAGTACTCTTGTGTTCTTGTTTATGCATCTCCTTCTGACAGAGACAGATCTAGATGAAGGTCTTTGAGGGACTGGTTAAAAACGTCATCTGCTCCTCCATCCCGGATACTTTGGACCCTCTTCAGTTTGCTTATCGCCCAAACAGATCCACAGATGATGCCATCTCACACATCCTGCACTCTTCTCTCACACACATCGACAGCAATAACAGGAACTATGTAAGGCTGCTATTTATTGACTATAGCTCAGCTTTTAATACTATAGTCCCCATAAAGCTAGCTTCCAAACTCATAGACCTCGGACTGAATTCTTCACTCTGCGACTGGATCCTTGATTTCCTCACTGGCAGACCTCAAGTGGTGAAACTAGGCCAGTACACCTCCAGCTCTATCACCCTGAACGTAGGAGCCCCACAGGGCTGTGTCCTGAGTCCCCTGCTCTACTCTCTTTACACACATGACTGCGTGTCTTCGCATAGCTCCACATCCATTATCAAATTTGCTGATGATACTGTGGTTCTGGGCCTCATTCACAACAATAATGAGACAGTATACTTGGATGAGATAGAGAAATTGACATCATGGTGCCAGGACAACTGTCTCTCTCTGAATGTGAGCAAAACTAAAGAACTGATTGTGGACTTCAGGAAGAGACAGCAGCAGCCCTATACTCCTCTTATGATCAGCGGGACCCCTGTGGAGAGGGTGAGCAGCTTCGAGTACCTTGGTGTAAACATCTCGGAGGACCTAACTTGGACTACTCACATTCAAACACAGGTTAATAAAGCCAGGCAAAGACTGTACCATCTGCGACAGCTGAGGAAATTCAGGGTCTCACCAGCAATCCTGAAAACTTTCTATTCTGGGGCTATAGAAAGCGTATTGACTCAGTGTATCTCAGTGTGGTATGGGAACAGCTCCAGTCAAGACTGCAAAGCCCTGCAGAGAGTTGTGCGCTTAGCTGAGCGCATTTCAGTGTCTGCTCTCCCCTCTCTGCAGGACATCTACCTCAAACGCTGCAGAAGTAGATCTGCAAAAATCATCAAAGACTCCACCCACCCCAGTAATCATATTTTCACTTTGCTGCCATCTGGTAAGCGCTTCCGTAGCCTGATGGCAAAAACTGAGAGACTCAGGAGGAGTTTCTTCCCCCAGGCCATCAGGCTCTTAAACTCTAAACCAGCTTCTTAACATCCTCATGCCTCCACTTAATGTTCACTTTATCTTTTTACTATATTCACTACCTCACATAGACACACTGACAGTGTCGCCCTGTTTTGCACATTTGCTTCTTGTACATTCCTGGGTATCTTAATATTTAAGACTACAGTAAAATGCATATATGCACATTGTACATCCCTGTACATCTTAATATTTAAGACTACAGTTTACACTCATGCACATTATTTTGCGTTCTATATTTAATTCTACAATATACATTTTTTTATATTTTATTCTTATATTTTTATTGTTTACTTTTATTTCATTCTTACATAGCTTTATTTATGTATATTTTCATCCGTGTTGTTTTCTTTAATAATTGCACTGTCCATGGAGCGGACCTGACTCACATTTCACTGCTGGTTATGTATGCTATATATAATTTTGTATGTGACGAATAAAAACCTTGAATCTTGAATCTTGAATCTTAACAGTCTATCGATAAACACACCTTGTGTCCTCTGTATCTGTTTGAGTCTGCTCGCGCTGCTCCGCCACGGTCTGCGGATTGAAGAACGCACTGAAAGACGGGGAGGAGACAGGTCTGCCACTTTTTTTATATGATATTTAAGCAGACTGATTCTGAGGCGATCGCGAATATGTTTACAGTTTATGGAGCTAAATGCTATAGCCTCGCTAAAAAAAAGCCTAGCGATGCCCATGCTTCTTGTGTACATTTTAGAGGACCAGGACAAATATTTAAATCGATCGCTCAGGCATTTATGATGCACTGAAACCTGCGTTCTTATTTGGTTCGGTCCCATACCAGACTGTGATGCAACTGGTCAGGATGCTCTCAACCGCACACCAGTAGAAGTTCATCAGGGTGGCTGAAGACAGCTGGTTTTTCTTCAGTGTCCTGAGGAAGAAGAGGCACTGGTGAGCCTTCTTGACCAGGCTGGAGGTGTTTGTGATGATTGATGCACTTTTATCATGGATGGATTAGGCTTTGCCCTGGGTTATCGGAAAATTCAGAAGACGGGAACAGCTGTCCAAAGCCTCACAAGGCTGTCCGTCATGATTGAAGCAGTGGGCAGAGTGGTCAGCATTAAGACTGAGACTATTAACCTCAATATGGATAGCATCACGAAGAAGCTCACGGCTTTGGAAAGGAAATTGGAGAATTTGGAGACCAAAATGGACACTGAACAATCATGGTGACCATGAAAAAAGGAATGCGGCTACTAGACCAAACAACTGATATCTTATCTTCATTCGGCTTTCTCTGGCAGCTTTGGCCTTGGCTGGATAACAATATCTCCTGGGTGAGCACTGCAGCTAGTGTCTCTTGCGTTCCTCCCCCCTCTCCCACAGACCTTGGCTGTCTCCATGGCAACTTGCAGTGACGCTGTATAATCTGCTGACTGAGGCATCTAGAGAGAATCGCAGCTCTCCAGGTCTACAAAAACACGAACTCTTACACATATACAAATATGCAGTCACCCCCCACAACCCCCATCCCTCGCCTTCGCTGCTTTGTTCAGCCAGTCTGGCAAGCACGTCTATGACCAGTGCTGTAATGGCTGTAGGACCGGATGCTGATTGCCTGGGCTGGATCACCCTGACCCCCCCAATTTCCATCGTGTGTTTATGGTGTATTGATTATGTGCTTTTGTGCTGAGATGTTTTTCCTATTCTCAAACGGTGCTCCTTGGGTGTTGTTGTTTTTTCTCCTCTCTTTCCTAATGTTTTGCTGTTATCTCTTCCCCTGTCTACTGTATTTCATTGCCTTGTGCCCACATGTACAATGACAATAAAGTTGAATCTAATCTAATCTAATCTAGATGCACTTGTATGGACTTCAAAACAGAAGCACCCATTCACTTCCATTATAAAGCTGGGAAGAGCCAGGATATTTGTTAATATATCTCTGATTGTATTCATCTGAAAGAATAATGTACACCTAGGATTGCTTGAGGGTGAGTAAATCACAGGCTAAATTTCATTTTTGGGATAACTAACCCTTTAATATCAATCATAATAGGTTGTTTCAGTGTTTCCTCCATAATGAGTTTGGAAATTTAAAAGAATGCTTATTACACTTTAAAGGTGCACTATGCAATAATTATTCATGGTTAGGGGTAGTCCTAACCCTAAATTTAAATGGTATTTTAAAATATTTCTTTCTTTTGTCATTTCAGATTATATAAAAACCTGTGCCTGTGGATCTACATCAGATGGCCATGGCAACCCAGGTGTGTAAATAGGGGACTGTTTTTAATCTGAAATCTGTGTAGTCTAAAATGGACGATTCTTAACCATATGAATGCCTATGGTCATCTGGCAGAAGCTAGATAATTTAGATTATGAAGTTATAAATATGGATGCTTTTCTTACACAAATGCATCTCTTCACTTCAGAAGGCATTTATTATAGGGTTAGTTCACCTCAAAATTAACATTTCCTGATAATTTACTCACCCCAATGCCAAGATGTTCATGTCTTTGTTTCTTCGGTGTAAAAGAAATTAAGTTTTTTGAGGAAGACTGTACAAAGGTTCAAGAATGGAAAGGAAGAGGACGAGGGGTCGGCTTGACTGCTGACGTTTTTATTACAGAAATAAATTAAAACTATGGTGTCACTCACACCGGCAACAATAACCCTAGACACACTTCCGGGTCTCGGCTTCTGGCTTGTGCGGTCATCAGCAGTCGTTCTCTCTCTCAACTACTCCGGTTTCCCTGCCTTTAAATACTCTCCACACCAATTACTGAAACATGAGACAGGTGTTGATCATTTCTGTTCAACCCGCTCACTCACCGTTCATGTCCCGACTCTCTCTCCCGCTGCAGGCACATACCCCCACCGCCCGACTCAGGCTGTGGAGCCATCTGGCCTGCAGCCCCCCCCCCCCATTTCTGGAGATGAAGTCAGCCGCAGCCAACCGAACACCCGGTCTGTGGATCACTTTGAACTTAAAAGGCTGCTTAAAAGGCTCCAGATACCACAGAGGGATCCGCGCGTTGGTATCTTTCATGCTGTGGAGCCATTGCAGGGGGGCGTGGTCTAAACAGAGGGTGAATTCCCATCCCAGGAGATAGTAGCGGAGGGTGAGGACGGCCCACCTGATGGCAAGGCATTCTTTCTCTATGGTGCTGTACTTAGTCTCTCTCATAGAGAGCTTGCATCTAATGTACAGCACCGGCCTTTCCTCTCCCTCGATCTCCTGAGACAGGACTGCCCCCAGCCCCCTGTCCGACGCTTCCGACCGTTTATAATATCCCGCCAGCCCCAAGAACTGTCTCACCTCCTTTTTGGTCTTAGGGCGCAGACAGGTTGCAAATGCGGCTGTCTTGTCAATTTGGGGACGCACCTGCCCATGCCCCAAGTGAAAGCCCAGATACCTTACCTCTGCACGCCCAACCGCACACTTCTTCAGGTTGGCCGTGAGTCCAGCCCCTCTCAGCGACCTCAAGACCACCCTCAAATGCTGCATATGATGCTGCCAATCACCACCAAATATAATGATATCGTCCAAGTAGGCAGCCGAATATGCAGCATGGGTTAGCAGGATCTTGTCCATGAGCCGCTGAAAGGTGGCCGGAGCCCCGAACAACCCGAGCGGAAGGGTAACAAATTGGTGTAAACCAAACGGTGTTGTGAAAGCTGTCTTTTCTTTGGATAAAGGAGACAAGGGGATATGTCAATATCCCTTTGTTAGGTCCAACATTGAATAAAAACGAGCCGTGCCGAGCCGATCAAGCAACTCGTCAACCCATGGCATTGGATACGCGTCAAATTTCGACACAGCATTCACCTTGTGATAATCCACACAGAAACGGACTGAGCCGTCCGTTTTCGGAACCAAAACTATTGGGCTCGCCCAGTTACTGTTGGATTCTTCTATTACCCCCATTTCAAGCATGGTGCCTAATTCAGCCTGAACTACCTTTTTCTTATGCTCAGGCAAGCGATATGGCCGGCTGTGAACTACCACGCCCGGCTCAGTCTCGATATGGTGCTGAATCAGGTTGGTACGGCCGGGTAGGGGCGAGAACACGTCGTCAAATTCAGCCTGCAATCTTGCTACGTCAGTGAGCTGGGATGGCGAGAGGTGATCTCCACCTGGGGCCAGGGTGAGGGATTGAGATTTGACATTCGCCTCTGGCCCAAGATCCTCCTTTCCACTAATCACCATCACCAACATCACTGGCTCCACCTCCTTCCATTTTTTAAGGAGATTGAGGTGATATATTTGACGTGCCCCATTCCTATCCAACCGTATAACCTCATAATCGAGCTCTCCGACTTGTCGTGCAACCTCAAACGGTCCCTGCCACTTTGCCATTAATTTGGAGCTTGATGTTGGGAGCAATAAAAGTACTTTCTCTCCCGGAGCAAATCTCTCCCGGTGCAAATTTGCGTAACTTAGCGCCCCCGTTGTACAGCCGGCTCTGTCTGTCCTGAGCTTGTAACAAATTCTCCCTTGATAGCCACCCCAAAGTGTGTAGTTTTGTTCTCAAGTCCAGGACATACTGAATTTAATTTTTGCTTTGAGACGGTCCCTCCTCCCAAGTTTCTTTCAGGACATCCAGCACCCGGCGGGGCTGCCGTCCATAGAGAAGCTTGAAGGGGGAAAACCCTGTGGAGGCTTGCGGGACTTCTCGCACGGCGAACAACAAGGGTTCTAACCACTTATCCCAATTTTTGGCGTCTTCCTGCACAAATCATTGACGTAAGCGTGCGCTTAAAGTGTTCGACCAAGCCGTCGGTTTGTGGGTGATAGACACTGGTACGAATCAATTTAATGCCCAATAATTCGTAAAGTTTGCGTAACTTACGTGACATAAACGCCGTGCCTTGATCGGTGAGGATTTCTTTAGGAACCCCCACCAGGGAGATTAAACGAAACAGTGCGTCCGCCACACTCTTAGCCGAAATGTTGCACAGGGCCACTGCTTCAGGATATCGTGTTGCATAATCGACTATGACTAATGCAAAACGATGTCCTCTTGTGGATCGCTCTAATGGCCCGATGAGGTCCATACCAATTCTCTCGAGGGGGACCTGCATTAACGGGAGGGGTTTACCAACTGGCATTCAGGACAAGACGCACACCACCTGTGCACATTCTTGTGAATGCCCGGCCAAAAAAAACGGGTCATGAGGCAATTTAGTGTGGCAGCCTGTCCCAGGTGGCCCACCATTGGATTAGAATGAACCGCTTGGAAAAGCATTTCCCTGCGGCTCCTTGGAACTAACAATTGGGTTGTATCTTCCTTGGTCCGAACGTCTTGGGTCACTCGATACAACCAATCTTTTAAAATGGCAAAATACGGACAGGAGAGCATTTGGGTAGGCTGGAGAAGCTGGCCGTCGATGGTACGGACCTGCTGGAACACATGTTTCAATGTTTCATCCCGAGATTGCTCCAGGGGAAATGCATCACGTTCCGAGAGACCCCATTTCTCGACTTCACCCGGTTCCCCTGGAGCAGGGCCTGGCGGTCCCAGCTCAGTTTCTCCCACCTGCACCCGCGCGCCCCCGTTCCGGGCCTTATTTCCCCAAGAGGCATCCACACACAGAGACCCCAATAGAGCTGCGAAAGCAGGCCAATTCTTACCCAAAATTATTGGATGCCGGAGGTGCGGACTTACGGCAACCTAAATGCTATGCTTTTGACCCCGAAATTGGATAACGACAGGCATTACCGGAAATTCCACTACATCCCCGTGTACACACCGCACCTTAACCACGCGTCTGGTATCCAAGGCCCCCGGTTGAATCAGGCTTTGATGGATCGAGGTTTGGTTACATCCTGAATCCACCAAGGCCGGATAGATACCCCCCTTGATGCTCACAGGTATTTGGTATTCGCCACCATTTGGTCCTCTGCCAGGTGGATGGGCGAATCCAGCAACGTGGGATGGTGGCACTGGACCCACTAGGCAGTCTTCATTGGCAGCCGAGCGATGAACTGCTCCAGCACCTCCAGGTCGATGACATGCTCCACGTCACTTCCCTCGGCCAGCAGCCACTTGCGGCAGGAGTCCCGGAGTTGTTGGGCCATCTCGAAGGGCCGACCGGCTTCCCCCAAGTCAAGGGACTGGAAGCACTGGCAATGTTGTTCGGGGCTCCGGCCGACCCGTTGGATGATGGCCCTCTTCAGGTCGTCGAAGACCAGGAGGTTCGCCACTGGGAGCTTTTGCCCGGCCACCTGGGCCTCGCCCGAAAGCAGGGGGATGAGGCGCACCGGCCAGTGTTCGCGGGGCCACCCGCACGCTTCCGCCGACTATATATATAAGACCATATCTAAGTTAAATATCTCAAAACACTTGAAGTGCATGAGGTAGTAACAATGAAGAAAAATCAACATTACAAAAAATATATTAAGGATTAATATTAAAGGCTGCATTATCCTTCATTTTCCAATATCTTGTTGCTGACTCACAATTATATTCCTTCTTAGAGAAAAATGGTATATGTGAGGATTTCCAGTCAGGATTTAGACCACATCATAGTACTGAGACTGCTCTCCTTAGAGTTACAAATGATCTGCTCTTATCAACTTATTGTGGGTGTATCTCTCTATTAGTTTTATTGGATCTTAGTGCTGCGTTTGACACACTTGACCACAGCATTCTTTTGCATAGACTTGAACACTTTGTTGGCATCAGTGGAAGTGCATTAGCATGGTTTAAAACATACTTATATGACCGCCATCAGTTCGTAGCAGTGAATGAAGATGTATCATATCGATCACAAGTGCAGTATGGAGTACCTCAAGGCTCAGTACTAGGGCCGCTACTTTTCACGCTTTATATGTTCCCCTTGGGAGATATCATCAGGAAACATGGTGTTAGCTTTCACTGTTATGCTGATGATACTCAGCTCTATATTTCCTCGCAGCCCGGTGAAACACACCAATTTGAAAAACTAATGGAATGCATAGTCGATATAAAAAATTGGATGATGAATAATTTCTTACTGCTAAATTCAGAAAAAACAGAGGTGTCAATTATAGGGCCTAAAAACTCTGCTTGTAATAACCTAGAACACTGTCTAAGACTTGATGGTTGCTCTGTCAATTCTTTGTCATCAGTTAGGAACCTAGGTGTGCTACTTGATCGCAATCTTTCCTTAGAAAGCCACGTTTCTAGCATTTGTAAAACTGCATTTTTCCATCTCAAAAATATATCTAAATTACGGCCTATGCTCTCAATGTCAAATGCAGAAATGTTAATCCATGCATTTATGACTTCAAGGTTAGATTATTGTAATGCTTTATTGGGTGGTTGTTCTGCACGCTTAATAAACAAACTACAGCTAGTCCAAAATGCAGCAGCAAGAGTTCTTACTAGAACCAGGAAGTATGACCATATTAGCCCAGTCCTGTCCACACTGCACTGGCTCCCTATCAAACATCGTATAGATTTTAAAATATTGCTTATTACTTATAAAGCCCTGAATGGTTTAGCACCTCAGTATTTGAATGAGCTCCTTTTACATTATACTCCTCTACGTCCGCTACGTTCTCAAAACTCAGGCAATTTGATAATACCTAGAATATCAAAATCAACTGCGGGCGGCAGATCCTTTTCCCATTTGTCGCCTAAACTCTGGAATAACCTACCTAACATTGTTCGGGAGGCAGACACACTCTTGCAGTTTAAATCTAGATTAAAGACCCATCTCTTTAACTTGGCATACACATAACATACTAATATGCTTATAATATTCAAATCCGTTAAAGGATTTTTAGGCTGCATTAATTAGGTAAACCGGAACCGGAAACACTTCACATAACACCCTATGTACCTTCTACATCATTAGAAGAATGGCATCTACGCTAATATTTGTCTGTTTCTCTCTTGTTCCGAGGTCACCGTGGCCACCAGATCCAGTCTGTATCCAGATCAGAGGGACACTGCAGTCGCCCGGATCCAATACGTATCCAGACCAGATGGTGGATCAGCACCTAGAAAGGACCTCTACTGCCCAGAAAGACAGCGGAGACCAGGACAACTAGAGCATCAGACACAGATCTTCTGTAAAGACCTTGTCTCAGAGGACCACCAGGACAAGACCACAGGAAACAGATGATTCTTCTGCACAATCTGACTTTGCTGCAGCCTGGAATTGAACTACTGGTTTCGTCTGGTCAGAGGAGAACTGGCCCCCCCCCAACTGAGCCTGGTTTCTCCCAAGGTTTTTTTCTCCATTCTGTCACCGATGGAGTTTCGGTTCCTTGCCGCTGTCACCTCTGGCTTGCTTAGTTGGGGTCACTTCATCTACAGCAATATCACTGAATTGATTGCAAATAAATGCACAGCCACTATTTAAACTGAACAGAGATGACATAACTGAATTCAATGATGAAATGCCTTTAACTATCATTTTGCATTATTGACACACTGTTTTCCAAATGAATGTTGTTCAGTGCTTTGACGCAATGTATTTTGTTTAAAGCCCTATATAAATAAAGGTGATTGATTGATTGATTGATTTCTTCTGAGCGCGATTCTGACACCCCTCCCCCTCTCTGCCGGGAAAACTCGAATGTATATATGCGGAAGGTTTAAAGCTGCAGCTGGTAACTTTTGTAAAAATGTATTTTTTACATATTTGTAAAACCTGTCATTAAGTCCTGACAGTAGAATGTGAGACAGATAATCTGTAAAAACAAATCAAGCTCCTCTGGCTCCTCCCAGTGGTCCTATTGTCATGTGCAGAAATGCACCACTCCCGGTAAGAAAACAACCAATCAGAGCTGCGGTCCGTAACCTTTTTTTGTGTTCAAAGTATACAAAATGTATATAATAAGCGAGTACACCATGAATCCATTTTCCAAACCGTGTTTTTAGCCTGTCCTGAATCACTAGGGTACACCTATAATAAGTGTTTATATTCAGACTATTTTAGATTGCTTCAGGTGTACCGCGGCGGAGTAACCCAGTACCTTTGTGATTCTTCATAGACATAAACAGAGAGAAGTAGCTCCGGCTACAATGTCCTTCCGCAACACGCAAGCAGTTCTGTTTATTAACCGCTAGAGCGTCAAAAGTTACAATTTGGGCTGGTAAGCGATTAAAATGTTTAATCTAATTAATTATATGCATGCTGTGGTGATTAATTAATTTAATTAATTGCACATCAAATTTAGAGAAATTACTCTGAAAATATAAAGTCATTGTTGTGTAAAGCATCGAACAGAGATTACAAAAAATATGTTCAGCAATAAATATTTTGTTTGATAAAATTTATTACATATAGTCTTTTGGACCATGTGAGTAAATTATGACAGAATTGTCATTATTGGTTGGCTGAACTATAACTTTAATAATTGATTTTCTTAATTTTATTATTATTACTAAGAAAATATTAAATTGTATATTTAATGAAATGATACTCTAAGTAATAAACTAAAATTGCCAGTAGGTGGTCGTAAACATCATTGGGTCATTTATTCATTCGTTTGATTTGTTCAGATGGCTCAGGAGTGAAGTAAATAGTTTATGAATGGTTACTTGAATCATTAGGCTTGTTCGATTTGAAGCGGCTCACCATCAGACCGACCGGTGTGTGACAACAAAGAACCACAAGAGCTTTAGAGAGTAGACGACAACTTTTGGCCTTGAATCGCTCTCGTAGTACTTTGATGTCAAACACCGATCGCTCTGTGCAGCGCCACTTCAAATCCAATGTGACTATGGCCAATGGTTCAGTGAGCCAAAAGTGTACTAATAATTTAATCAATTGTCTGATGTAGCTTGATGCTAACATTAGCTCTAATGCTAGTAATAGCAGGTGCATTTCTTCTTCATAATGCATTTCTGTCACAATAACTCACGTAAGGTCGTAAGAAAATGTTTTGTTGTATTTTTTTATTAAGACTTTTGATAAATAAGGGCTAAATGCATACTGAGACTGAAGTGAGACCGCTGCTTTGTTGCTTTGTTAACA
The DNA here is from genome assembly GCF_003368295.1 of Carassius auratus. NCBI lineage: Eukaryota > Metazoa > Chordata > Actinopteri > Cypriniformes > Cyprinidae > Carassius > Carassius auratus. The sequence continues at coordinate 207,151 of NW_020524279.1, forward strand.
TTAAAATACCACAAAAAAGGCTGATAAAGGTGGAATAAAAACAAAAGAATAATGATAAAGAATAATGCAGACAATCTGTCATACCTGGCGGAAGTGTGAAAGACTCATTTCGTGAGAACAACAGAACCATGAATCGGGGAGTTTTCAAAGCCAAAAACACAGAAAGAGCACACAGGAGTATTTACATTTGAGATCTTATAGAGATGACAAGTGCAATAAATAAAGTGCCAACAAGTGCCTTTAGCTACACTGTATTTCTAAACTCATATCTTACATCAACAAGTTTTTTATAAATTAAAAAAATCTGTTTTTAATATTTTTATTTTAGTTTTTATGTTTGAGCTTATATATCTCTATTATCATAACAGTCTGAGTGATTCTGATTCATAAACAGCAAACTTTGAAGTGTCAGCTTTGTGAACAAATGTTGATTATGTATCTAGTCAGATAGAAACATCAGCAGAAACCTTTTTATTTTGGGTATGTCATTTCTGTCTCCATGCAAACAAATAGGGGGTGACTGGTAAGGGGTTAGTAATTTAAACACGTTATTTTTCTCCATAATTAATTAATTGTATTAATGTGTTAAATTACCAACCCTAGAAAACATAAATGTTAAAAAAATGAAATTTAGGGGAATCAATGAATTGTGAACAACCTATTACCATTGTGTTGTAGCATTTGGACCAATCAGACACACAACTATTTGTTACATTTAAAAAAGAACATCTAACCAAAGGGTCTATGGACCCTTCCCCCAAAAGGAAGCTATCACCTCAAAATGGACAGAACAGGCCTCTGGTTCCCTAGCAACCAAAGGCAAACTATCTGATAAGACAAGGATTACGACACCCAACATTTTGGCTAAGCCACTCTTAACGCAAGTCTTTAAAAAAAAAGACAAATAATGCACATAAAAAGAGACTCTTCTCTAATTAATTAATAGAAAAACCTTTCTTTGAATGAATTCACATATACAGTAGGTGGACAGCCTAAATGGGCATTACCGCCGCAAACTGTAATTCAGTCGCGTGTTAAAATAATTTGTGTAACTCCCGCCAGGTGGCGCAAAGGGACGGATTGCAAAATGAATGTAATTGTAAAATGAGATAAAAGTAGGAAGTAAGACAACAATAACATTATGATATAACATTGTAACATCTTAAAAAATATCAAAACATTTACAGTGAGTTCATTTCAAAACCTAGGATAGTCTTAGGCTACAGTCTACTCATCAAAAATGTTAAGAAGACCTTTACACAAAGGATCATATGCATGCTATTGTTATTAAACAGTAAAAAAAAAATATAAGGCCTATGTATGTGTGTGTGTGTGTGTGTGTATATATATATATATATATATATATATATATATATATACACACACGGATAAAAAGCTAAATTTTTCATTTCATTTTCAATTCGGTTTATTAAAAAGCCTATTTAACCTCATGAATAATAATTAAGCTTCAAATGGGCAACATCACGAATATGGAAACGTTTGGATTTCTCCCGAGTGAGAGAATGAGAAAGCCCAACCTTACCTTATGCTTAGCTTTAAATTATTATTATTATTATTTTTTGTTTGTTTATAACTAAGCCTATATTATTATATACTGCAATTATATTTATCCATTAGAATTAAATATTTTCAATTCTTGTTTTATTCTGATATATTTGTTAAATTTAAAGGATTTATTGTAAAGTGAAGGGAACTAAATATATTCTTTTGGTACATTATAACACTTTAATGTATTAAATTAATAAATAATGTATTAATGTAATAAAATGCAACTCATACATGAATTATATAATATCAAAAATATTTTAAAAAATGCAGCAAATGAAAATAGGTGATTAATCAGTTAAAATGCAACCTATACACGACTCATATATTTTTTCCTCTCACAAACTTAATTTATTTTTTAGCGTGTTACAAAAAAAAATAAAGAAAGAAAACATGCAACAAATGAAAATAGGCGATTAATCTGTTAAAATGTTTTACTCTGGCTTAACAATAATTATGATTATTATATACTTCAGAGCAGAGCCTGCATGGGCCTAATCTAGGCTATCAAGGTTATTTTTTTTCATTGCATCTGGAAATGACTTTGTGCAGCATATTCACTTCGCATGCTCTGGAACAGATCCGCCTCCGAGTTGTTCAGCTGTGGACGATTTAAAAATGTTTGATATAAAGGTTGCTGTCCCGTTTCATACAGGAATTGTTAATAAAAAAAATTAACAATTATATGGTTAGTTCTAATTATATTGTAAACACAAGTTAATTTAGGCTATTTAACATGCAGTGTGACATTTTATCCTTTTTAATTTATAAACTCCTTGAGATTTTAAAGTTTAATAGTATTTAAAATCAAGTTTAAAAATAGGTGTTAACTGCTTAAATTATTTCTATATGAATTAGTAATATGTAATCATGTTTATTCTTGTTGAAAATAAGTGTTTATTCTTTAAGAAAATAAGAGAAAAAATAAGGGACGATACAAATATTTGTTTTGCTTCACCTATTTATGTAGGCTACAATTATTCATAAATAAATAAATACATAAATAAATAAAAAATAAAAAATGTCATTAAAAATACCATTGGCCTGAGTAAATTTGACCATTATAGAATTGTTACTTTAAAGGTTGGTATACTTTAGGGCATTATGTATACTGTTACTATTCTTCTATATTGTGTTTTGTGTATTGTTTATGTTTCATACATGCTTATGATGGATCACTAGTTAATATAACCTTATTTATATTATGTTTATTCTTATTTATATAAGAATCTTAAAGATTGTTCTCTTGAACCCCAAATCTAATTTCATATGCAAGACACCAGACTACAGACAAAGAGTTGTAAAACTTCCCTCCAAAGGATACCATTCCTCATTGGCTCACTCGAATCCTGAGGGTGTGAAATCATCACTCTATATAGATCACTGATCACCAGATCAGGGTGATCTTTTAGATTCGGGAACTCCAGGAGAAGATGCTGAGCTTAGGGCCTTAAAAACTATGCTAAGCTTGTGCCAGGCTTCGGCCTTGACTATTCATTCGTCAAGATCCTATGATTCTAACTTGTCTTATCAATTCACTTAAGCAGAGACCAACTGGAGCCCCAAAATGCATCAGCACTCTTTATCAAACAGGCGAGACTTGCGTGTATCAAATTCTGTCTTATTAATTGATACATTAAGTATCATATGCACCTTTCACAAAGGTGTGTTTGAACTAAGTTAATAAAGTCTTATTCTTTTCACACTTGAGGTTGTTCATTGTTTGCTCATAACTGAGGTCCCTAATAATGCAGAATTTTGCTACATGCTCTGAGTAGTATTGTACAGTAAGAAAGTTGTTTTCCTTAACCAGGAAATTCAATTTTTAGAATTGACAGACAGTTGACACTGAGAGGTCAAGTAAATACTTACAGCTGATCTAAATATTTATATGTAGGGAAACAATTAGCTAATTTACTTTGAGAAGAATCAAATCTAAAGATTCGAATTGCTTTATTAGAACCGATTGCCAATTTAATTAGTAAGTTAATAAGTCCCAGAAGTAAGTTATTCATTAGATCACACCAAGAAAAAATCACAAAAGCAGAGATGTGTCTTATCTTTACTGCTTAAGATTAATTTGCACTTATTTCAGCAAGACATTAAGTTTATTTGTTTACTTGCCTTTGCTCTGAAAAGCGGAGTTGGAGATTCGTTTGTTACCTCATCTCAAGGAATCCCCGTGCCTTGGACTGGATGCAGATCTGATGTCTAGATGACGTCTTTTGGGAAAACCCTCCTGGTGATTGGTTGGTTGCCTGGTTACATAGAACTTTGCACTTCGCCGCATTTTCGTGACACTACAAGATACCGACCCAACCCTCAACAAGAGACCAGACCAGACCATATACTGAATTAGTTCAAGCATTGGGGTTTTATTGAACCAGATTTGGTCCATCCCACGAAGCGACCTTCCAATGGGATGCTGTTGCAGAGCTTAGACACGCCCTGCACTGTTTCACAATTAAACATCATGTGACATACCTTATAATATAGACAAAATATAGAATCTGGACATTTCATTCGCTCCAAGGTTAAGCAAATAATGTAAGCTTTCGTTCAATACTGACCGTTCCCTATCTTACACACATTTAATAGCACTATCTGTTAAAGTTATAAAAACCATACATAAAAAATAAAGTTGCACCAATTACCTTGAGCACATTATTTTTGAATATAGTTAAACCTGCAGATTTCTTAATGGTTGTCCTTTTTAGATAGTTTGTTAAAAAGTTTGTAGAAAGATTTTCAAGCAAGCAGGAAGCAGAGTCATGGGATGGGTCCTGTATTAGTTCTTTGTGTTGAGGTCCATTAATTATTAATGATTCCTGTGGCGTTTCCATACATTGTGATCATGTGATGCTTCTGGACACACAGGGTCTTTGTATCTTGAGAAAAGAGTTAATGTCATCAACTCGTTTAATTGGAAAACAGCATGGCTGACAGGAAACCAACTCAGATGTTGATGTCACATGTTTTGCTCAAGATTAGTTTCCTCGATTTTGCAACAGACTTGTTCTCTGTTGTATGATCACCTTATCACTTCACTTAATGTCACTTAAAACGTATACACTTCAAAATAAAACAAAATACGTTGTGGATTTCTAAAAATTTAAACTAGAACAATAACATGAACAAAACATATAAAATTGCACACGAAAATGATGATGTATTAACAAATTAAGACACACCATTTCTCCTTCAAGGCTGTCTCTGGTGAATCAGAAGTCAGCTGCAGTGTTTGGAGAGTCTTAAAACTGAGATGAGCAGAATGTGTCTGCAGATTTGTCAATGGGGAAAAATATGATAATATAACTAAAGCACACTAGCTAAACTAACATTAATTAATAAACATGTGTATTGTACTAAAAGCTAACTTTTAAAAATGTAACATTATGTAGCAGTTGCTAACTAAGTGAAGTGACATTCAGCCAAGTATGGTGACCCATACTCAGAAATTGTGCTCTGCATTTAACCCATCCGAAATGCACACACACAGAGCAGTGAACACACACACACACACACACTGTGAGCACACACCCGGAGCAGTGGGCAGCCATTTATGCTGCGGCGCCCGGGGAGCAGTTGGGGGTTCAATGCCTTGCTCAAGGGCACCTAAGTCGTGGTATTGAAGGTGGAGAGAGAGCTGTACATGCACTCCCCCCACCCACAATTCTGTCCGGTCCGAGACTAGAACCCAAAAAGTTACCAGTTAGCGGTTTATCAAGATATCTAGACTACTCAAATACATCCATTACAACACTTAACATTAAGCTTTGGTAAATAGCTTGTTTAAAATGTTTAAATTCTTCCTTACTTCTGATATAAATCTCTCTGGACGCTGTGACTGCGATCTGACTGAAGCCCGCTGAACAAACAAAACAACACCGGGCTAGAAACACTTTAAATGGTCTCTCAGTCTAGTTCTGTAGGCTACACAGTCATGGGGAAGACTGCTGACTTGACAGTTGTCCAAAAGACAACCATTGACACCTTGCACAAGGAGAGCAAGACACAAAAGGTCATTGCAAAAGAAGCTGGCTGTTCACAGAGCTCCGTGTACAAGCACATTAATAGAGAGGCGAAGGGAAGGAAAAGTCTAGATAGAACAAAGTCTACAAGCAATAGGGATAACCGCACCCTGGAGAGGATTGTGAAACAAAACCCATTAAAAATGTGGGGGAGATTCACAAAGAGTGGACTGCAGCTGGAGTCAGTGATTCAAGAACCACTACACACAGACGTATGCAAGACATAAGTTTCAGCTGTCGCATTCCTTCTGTCAAGCCACTCTTGAACAACAGACAGCGTCAGAAGCATCTAAAGACAAAAAGGACCGGACTGCTGATGAGTGGCCCAAAGTTATGTTCTATGATGAAACTAAATTTATCATTTCCTTTGGAAATCAGGGTCCCGGAGTCTGGAGGAAGAAAGGAGAGGCACACAATCCATGTTGCTTGAGGTCCAGTGTAAAGTTTCCACAGTCAGTGATGGTTTGGGATGCCATGTCATCTGCTGGTGTTAGTCCACTGTGTTTTCTGAGGTCCAACGTCAACGCAGCCATATACCAAGAAGTTTTAGAGCTCTTTATGCTTCCTGCTGCTGACCAACTATATGGAGATGCAGATTTCTTTTTCCAACAGGGCTTGGCACCTGCTCACAGTGCCAAAGCTACCAGTACCTGGTTTAAGGACCATTGTATCCCTGTTATTAATTGGCCAGCAAACTCACCTGACCTTAACCCCATAGAAAATCTATGAGGTATTGTGAAGAGGAAGATGCAATAATGCCAGACCCAACAATGCAGAAGAGTTAAAGGCCACTATCAGAGCAACCTTTCACAACACCTGAGCAGTGCCACAGACACATTGACTCCATGCCACGCCGCATTGCTGCAGTAATTCATCCAAAAGGAACCACTACTAAGTATTAAGTGCTGTACATTCTCATACTTTTTATGGTCATATTTTTCAGTTGGCCAAGATTTCTAAAAATACTTTCTTTGTACTGGTCTTAACTAATCTGACTTTCTGAGATACTGAATTTGGGATTTCCCTTCATTAGGGCCCGAGCACTGCAAGGCGAGGACCCTATTGGAATTGCTCCATTTATTATTAGGGCCCGAGCCAATGGGCGCAGGGCCCTATTGTTCCCCTAAGGATTATTCGTATTCTTATTATTAGGGCTCAAGCCCGAAGGGCTTCGTTTCTTATTATTATTATTCCGCTTCTTCTTCTTCTCCTGAATGAATCGCATTTTTGAGGGCTTAAACATGCTCAAAAAGTCATTAAACTTTGCACACACGTCAACCCTGGTGAAAATTTTCGTCTGATATAGGATTCAGAAGAGGGTGTGGCAAAATGGCTCGACAGCGCCACCTATACTAAGAAAATCAACAGCCTTCCAGCTATGTTTCACGTACATGCACAAAAATTGGCACACATATGTAACACACCAATACCTACAAAAAAGACTCTTGGAGCAGAATTCTAAACCCAACAGGAAGTCGGTTATTTTTAATATTATGAGCAAATTTTTCTGTCAGTTCCATGTGTTGTATTTTAACGAACTTTTAACGAATGGTATGCCTAATCTAAGGGTGTACTCACACTAGGCAAGGTTGCCATGAACCGGGCCCGAGTACGATTGTCCCCCCTCCCCGATCCCCCTCTGGCCTGCACTCACATATAGGGTTTCAGCATTCGTGCCGGAGCACGCTTACGTCATTATGGTGCGACGGTTTCGGGATAAACAGGAAGAGTGATGAACACAATGGAGTGCATCGCTCTGTTTTCTTTGTGGATAATTTTGTGTTGTTTGGTCCACAGCCTGTTGTTAAACAGATGTGTCGCCTTAGTGGCGCGAACATTTTCACGTAATCGTGCTGCTCGTATGAGGATGTTTGCAAGATACCAGCTGAAGTGCAGCAAGGACTTTGCAGTTTTTAGTTTTTTTATGCGTTTTGCACCTCTGCCGTAGACCAAAGCGACCCTTTCCCTGCCATGTTGGTTTTGGACCGCGCAAAACCGTGATGCAAAGCGTCCTTTTCCGTGCCCCGGCACGGTTAGCTCTCACACTGCATGCGAACCGCGCCCGAGTCCAACTGAACCGTGCCCTGGCCCACCTCTTCCAAGCGGGCCAGGGCCGGCCAATCGAGCTGCGCCCGGGCACGATTCGGAGCACTCACACTAGTCAAACGAACCGCGCTTTGGTGGTCAAACGCACTCGGGCACGGTTCAAACTGGCAGTGTGAGTACACTATAAAGGCCTTTGCGATGTTAAATTGCAAAGATCTTGAGTTTTCGATGAAGGGCCTGTCCGTGGCGGCCTGGCAAATTTCGATGATTCGCCACGAAAAATGAAGTTGCTGTAACTCAGACATACAATGTCCAATCTGCCCCAAAATTACATGTTTGATGAGACTCCGAACCTGAACAGATTGACATGCCCATATTCAGTTATAGTCATAGCGCCACCTATTGGCAACGGGAAGTGACATATTTTACGCTGTGACGAACTACTCCTAGAAATTTTTTGACATCAATGTCTTTTTTGTGGTCAGTCTAATCTAAAGGCCTGTGCGATGTTCAGTTGTGAAGATCTTGAGTTTTCGTTAAAAGGCGTATCCACGGCACCATGGCGAAGTTCGATGTCTCGCCATGGGAATAAAAGATGTTATAACTCAGATATAAAATGTCCGATCTTCCCCAAACTTCACATGTGTGATAAGAGTCCTGACCTGAACAGATCTGCAGGCCAATATTCCACCGGGTGTGGCAGAATGGCTCGATAGCGCCACCTATACACATTCAACGGAGTGCGCCTCGAGCTATGTTTCACATACATGTACAAAAATTGGTACACACATGTAACTCACAAATATCTACAAAAAAGTCTCTTGGTACAAAATCCGAATCCCAACAGGAAGTCAGTTATTTAGAATTTTCTCTGTAAAATTGGCGTTTTTGCCATTTTCAGGGGTTGTACTTTAATTAACTCCTCCTAGAGATTTATTCAGATCAACACCAAACTTGGTCAGTTAAATCTAAAGGCCTTTGCGATGTTAAATTGTGAAGATACTGAGGTTTGGTTAAAGGGCGTGTCCATGGCGGCCTGACAAATTTTGATATTTCGCCATGAAAAAGGAAGTTGCTGTAACTCAGACTTACAATGTCCAATCTGCCCCAAACTTCAGATGTTAGATAAGACATCTGCCCTTAACAGATCTACATGCCCATATTCAGTTATAGTCATAGCGCCACCTGCTGGCAACAGGAATAGACACGTTTGACGCTGCGACAAACTACTCCTAGAAATCTTTTGACATTAATGTATTTTTTTGTGGTCAGTCTAATCTAAAGGCCTTTGCAATGTTAAATTGTTGAGATCATGAGTTTTTGTTAAAGGGCGTGTCCATAACGCCATGACAAAATGTATGTCTCGCCCAAGCAAGAGAAGTTGTTGTAACTCAGGCATAAAATGTTCAATCTTCCCCAAACTTCACATGTTCGATAAGAGTCCTGCCATAAACACATCTAAAGGCCAATATTCCATTATAATGATAGCGCCACCTGCTGGCAACAGGAAGATTAGCACATATATGGAATAAACATTGATATATTTATGAGTTTAAACGCATTTTTCTCACCGTTCACCTATTTACTAAAGCCACTTGCTGCCAGTGAGCCCGGGTGCGAGGGCCCGTTCATCGCTGCTTGCAGCTTTAATTAGGGCCCGAGCACCGAGGTGCGAGGACCCTCTTGTATCTGCTTTGTTTATTAAGGCCCGAGCACCGATGGTGCGAGGACCCTCTTTGAATTGCTCCGTTTATTAGGGCCCGAGCACTGCAGTGCGAGGACCCTATTGGAATTGCTCCGTTTATTCTTCTTCTTCTTCTTCTTCTTCTCAGTCATGAGTTGCATTTTTGAGGGCCTAAACATGCTCCAAAACTCACGAAATTTTGCACACGCATCAGGACTGGCGTAAATTTACATCTGATATAGGTTTCAGAAGTGGGTGTGGCAAAATGGCGCGATAGCGCCACCTGTTAAATTTCAACGGAGTGCACCTCGAGCTGTGTTTCACGTACATTCATGAAAATCGGTACACACATGTAACACACCATTACCTACAAAAAAGTCTCTTGGTACAAAATCCAAAACCCAACAGGAAGTAAGTTATTTAGAATTTCGTGTATGATTTTTGTGCAGTTTTTTCCATTTCCATGCCTCATACTTTGACGAACTACTCCTACAGTTTTAATCGGATTATCTTAAAATTTGGTGGGGGTCATCATAAGACCTTTGTGATGTTAACCCTTTCGAGTCGATTAACGCATATATGCGTTTTGAGTCATTTTCTCCTGATAACCCCGAAAAGAACTTAAATTACACTTTCAGTTTTAATCGTACAGATAAGAGCAATACATCAATCGAATCTGTAAAGGGTCTAGTTTTTTTGGATACAGACATAATAACAAAAAACCTTTGTGCACTTATAAAATAAAGATAACAAACAAGGTGCGCTGTCTACAGTCTTTGTCTCCACTGATCGTCATGTACAAACATTTCATTAAAATGAACTGTAACTCCGTGAATACTCAAAGAAGAGACATGAGAGAGATATCTATAGAAAGCCTGGAATGTCTACTTTTAAACTAAACAAGTGCTGCCGAAAACAAATATTCTGAGATAAAGTAATCCATATGAAAACAACGCAATATCTGTTTTTCATATCTCCGCTCATTATATCTAATGTGACCACGCCCCTGCGCTGAATGCGCTATTCAGATTCAAACTGAAGCGCGCGGCTTGAATACGCCCACACAGAAGAAAAGGCATTGAGACTGTTCTTCAAGTTTTTATTTTATTTTACTGTTTGCTTCGCGATGAGAGGACTAAGACATAATTCACCCCAAAAAGATGTGGTGTGGTTGAGGATTTGAGAAATGGATTTCCTCAGAAAAAAGAATGAAGCACTTTATTCAGCAGAGATCATAAACATGAGTAAGTCTCTTTTTATTTATTTGTACTAGTTTTCACATAACGTGTAAACATTTTACTAGTTAGACTTTTTCAAAAGACTTTTTCCAAACTATAATTCCTGACTAAACGTATAATCAAGTGAAACATTATGAAGTTTCAATAACAATATACAATACTATACCATTCAAAAGCTTGATGTAAATAATATAAATGTGACAAATAGAGATAACTCTAACAAATGTAAAAACAATGCAGTTCTTTCGATTTATTCCCCCTAAAAAAACCTGAAAAATATTATCAGCTCTTTTCAACATTAATAATAATAATAATAATGATGATGATGATAAATGGGGTTTATTTGGTAGAAAATAAGATTGTTAAAAGGATTTCTGAAGGATTGTGTGACTGAAGTAAGGATGCCAAATAAATTGTTTGAAAGTCAGCTTTGATTGTTCCTAATAAACTGTTTAACTGCTCCCCCAAGTGAATATTAAATTATGTTGTGGGATAATTAAATATATTCTTAATAAACTACAAACATAAAATTATATACTTTTATTTTGTTCTCACATTCTTTCTTGTAAGTCCTCCCTCACAGTGGCACAGTTGAATGGGAGGCTCATTATGCAGCTCATTATGCAGGCCTTTGTCTTCTCAGGTGTAAATCACAATGATATTCATGATAGTTGACGCCTACTCGCATATGACTTTTACCAACAAAAAGTGTTTTAGAAAGTTTTTCTCAAAAATACAATCATGTACATGCATGCCTTTCACATATTATTATAGCCCAGTTTGTGCTGATTACAGTGATATTAGACTTTACCCATTTAGATATTTATAAGAAACTGAAAAAAGCACAAATGTCAGGGCATGACAAAACTTCTCAAGGCCCCAAAAATACCCTTAGACTCCAGAGGGTTAAATTGCGAAGGTTTTGAGTTTTCGTCAAGTGTGTCCCTGGCGGCCTGACAAAATTTTATGTTTCGCCGTGAAACAGGAAGTTGCTGTAACTCAGGCATGCAATGTCCGTTCATCTTCTTCTTAAACTTCACACATGTGATAGGTGTTCTGTCCTGAACAAACACCCATGACCAAATTCAGTTATAGACATAGCGCCACATGCTGGTAACAGGAAGTGACAAGGTTAACACTGTTATGGACTCTTAGGAACATATTAAAAAGTGTAAACAAGTGTTAAATAGGCTGGCAACATACTAGATACATACTAACACATGCTAGCAACACTTAGCTTAGTGCTAAAGCATGCTAATAATGTAGTGAAAAAGAAAGTTGTAGTAAAAAAGGCAAGCAATGTCCGATCTTCCCCAAACTTCACAAGTGTGATAGGTGTTCTGTCCTGAACAAACACCCATGACCAAATTCAGTTATAGTCATAGCGCCACCTGCTGGTAACAGGAAGTGACAAGGTTAACACTGTTATGGACTCCTAGGAACATATTAAAAAGCATCAACAAGTGTTAAACAGGCTGGCAACATACTAGATACATAACAATACATGTTAGCAACATTAGCTAAGTGTTAAAGCATACTAATAATGTAGTGAAAAAGGAAGTTGCTGTAACTAAGGCAAGCAATGTCCGATCTTCCCCAAACTGCACACGTGTGATAGGTGTTGTGCTCTGAACAAACACCCATGACCAAATTCAGTAATAGTAATGGCGCCACCTGCTGGTAACAGGAAGTGACAAGGTTAACAATGTTATGGACTCCTAGGAACAAATTAAAAAGTGTCAAAAAGTGTTAAATAGGCTGGCAACATGCTAGAAAGATAATAAATCATGCTAGCAACACTTACCTAAGTGTTGAAGCATTCTACTAAGGCAGTGAAAAAGGAATTTGCTGTAACTAAGGCAAGCAATGTCTGATATTCCCCAAACTTCACACGTGTAATAGGTGTTCTGTTCTGTACAAACACTCATGACCAAATTCAGTTATAGTCATAGCGCCACCTGCTGGTAGCAGGAAGTGACAAGGTTAACACTGTTACAGACTCCTAGGAACATATTAAAAAGTGTAAACAAGTGTTAAACAGGCTGGCAACATATTAAATACATACTAATACATGCTAGCAACACTTAGCTTAGTTGTAAAGCATGCTAATAATGTAGTGAAAAAGAAAGTTGCTGTAACTCAGGCAAGCAATGTCTGATATTCCCCAAACTTCACACGTGTAATAGGTTTTCTGTTCTGAACAAACACCCATGACCAAATTCAGTAATAGTAATAGCGCCACCTGCTGGTAACAGGAAGTGACAAGGTTAACAATGTTATGGACTCCTAGGAACAAATTAAAAAGTGTCAAAAAGTGTTAAATAGGCTGGCAACATGCTAGAAACATAATAAATCATGCTAGCAACACTTAGCTAAATGTTGAAGCATTCTACTAAGGCAGTGAAAAAGGAATTTGCTGTAACTAAGGCAAGCAATGTCCGATCTTCCCCAAACTTCATACGTGTGATAGGTGTTCTGTCCTAAGCAAAAACCCATGAAAAAATTCAGTTATAGTCATAGCGCCACCTGCTGGTAACAGGAAGCGATATGGTTAACACTGTTACAGACTCCTAGGAACATATTAAAAAGTGTAAACAAGTGTTAAATAGGCTGGCAGCATGTTAGAAACATAACTAAAGATGCTAGCAACACTTAGCTAAGTGTTAAAGCATTCTACTAAGTCAGTGAAAAAGGAAGTTGCTGTAAAAAAGGCAAGCAATGTCCGATCTTCCCCAAATTTCACACGTGTGATAGGTGTTCTGTCCTGAACAAACAACCATGACCAAATTCAGTTATAGTAATAGCGCCACCTGCTGGTAACAGGAAGTGACATGGTTAACACTGTTTTAGACTCCTAGGAACATATTAAAAAGTGAAAGCAAGTGTTAAATAGGCTGGCAACATACTAGATACATACTAATGCATGCTAGCAACACTTAGCTTAGTGTTAAAGCATGCTAATAATGTAGTGAAAAAGGAAGTTGCTGTAAAAAAGGCAAGCAATGTCCGATCTTCCTCAAACTTCACACGAGTGATAAGTGTTCCGTTCTGAACAAAAACCCATGACCAAATTCAGTTATAGTCATAGCGCCACCTGCTGGTAACAGGAAGTGACAAGGTTAACACTGTTATGGACTCCTAGGAACAAATTAAAAAGTGTCAAAAAGTGTTAAATAGGCTGGCAACATGCTAGAAACATAATAAATCATGCTAGCAACACTTAGCTAAGTGCTGAAGCATTCTACTAAGGCAGTGAAAAAGGAATTTGCTGTTACTAAGGCAAGCAATGTCCGATCTTCCCCAAACTTCATACGTGTGATATGTGTTCTGTCCTGAACAAAAACCCATGAAAAAAATTCAGTTATAGTCATAGCGCCACCCGCTGGTAACAGGAAGTGACATGGTTAACACTGTTACAGACTCCTAGGAACATATTAAAAAGTGTAAACAAGTGTTAAATAGGCTGGCAACATACTAGATACATACTAATACATGCAAGGAACATTAGCTAAGTGTTAAAGCAAGCTAATAATGTAGTGAAAAATAAAGTTGCTGTAACTGAGGCAAGCAATGTCCGATCTTCCTCAAACTTCACACGTGTGATAGTTGTTCTGTCCTGAACAAACAACCATGACCAAATTCAGTCATATGCTGAGTCCCAATTCGCATACTATCCGTCCTAAATAGTATGCGAAACTAGAATTAGTACGTCCCAAATCGTAGTATGTTGAGAATAGTATTCCAAAGATACCCGGATGGTCTACTATTTCCGGTTAGAATTTGAAGTGCAGATCAATGCACACTCTAAGTGCTAATATTGCCCACAACCCATTGCGTATGGGAGGGAGGAGCTTTGCGATGGCTTTGTGGTGATGTAAACATGGCAGCCGGATGCAGCAGCGGAGATGCGCCCTCAGCTTTTAAGTGTAAGAATTCAAATGTTTAACCCTAATTAAAGTTATATTTTATTTCGTTACACACATTGCACATGAACGTCAGAACCAGCCGCCTCACAAACGACCTGCGTTTGGTTCTACGACGATGCAGCCCTGCTTCCTCACTCCTCAACTTGGTAGAAGCACACATAGTAAAATGTATTGTGAAAAAAAACGATGAGAAAAAATGATGGGAATAGTAAATAAAATTTTATTGGACATAAAGAATGAATGAAACGTTAACAGTTGTGGTGTGCGTAACTAGTCAACCACGATGTCGTTCATGTTGCATGACGTCATCGAAGTATGTCCCAGAGCGTGCATACTCTTTTGCCACACACTCAAAAGTATGTACTTTTCCCTCACAAAAAAAGTACATACTTTTAGGTCGTAGTATAAGTAGGCGAATTGGGACTCAGCAAAAGTCATAGCGCCACCTGCTGGTAACAGGAAGTGACATGGTTAACACTATTACAGACTCTTAGGAACATATTAAAAAGTGTAAACAAGTGTTAAATAGGCTGGCAACATACTAGTTACATACTAATACATGCTAGCAACACTTAGCTTAGTGCTAAAGCATGCTACTAATGTAGTGAAAAAGGAAGTTGCTGTAACTCAGGCAAGCAATGTCTGATATTCCCCAAACTTCACACGTGTAATAGGTGTTCTTTTCTGAACAAACACTCATCACCAAATTCAGTTATAGTCATAGCGCCACCTGCTGGTAACAGGAAGTGACAAGGTTAACACTGTTACAGACTCTTAGGAACATATTAAAAAGTGTAAACAAGTGTTAAACAGGCTGGCAACATATTAGATACATACTAATACATGCTAGCAACACTTAGCTTAGTGCTAAAGCATGCTAATAATGTAGTGAAAAAGGAAGTTGCTGTAAAAAAGGCAAGCAATGTCCGATCTTCCTCAAACTTCACACGTGTGATAAGTGTTATGTTCTGAACAAATTACCATGACCAAATTCAGTTATAGTCATAGCGCCAACTGCTGGTAACAGGAAGTGACAAGGTTAACACTGTTATGGACTCCTAGGAACAAATTAAAAAGTGTCAAAAAGTGTTAAATAGGCTGGCAACATGCTAGAAACATAATAAATCATGCTAGCAACACTTAGCTAAGTGTTGAAGTATTCTACTAAGGCAGTGAAAAAGGAATTTGCTGTAATTAAGGCAAGCAATGTCCGATCTTCCCCAAACTTCATATGTGTGATAGGTGTTCTATACTGAACAAAAACCCATGAAAAAATTCAGTTACAGTCATAGCGCCACCTGCTGGTAACAGGAAGTGACAAGGTTAACACTGTTACAGACTCCTAGGAACATATTAAAAAGTGTAAACAAGTGTTAAACAGGCTGGCAACATATTAAATACATACTAATACATGCTAGCAACACTTAGCTTAGTGCTAAAGCATGCTAATAATGTAGTGAAAAAGAAAGTTGCTGTAACTCAGGCAAGCAATGTCTGATATTCCCCAAACTTCACACGTGTAATATGTTTTCTGTTCTGAACAAACACCCATGACCAAATTCAGTAATAGTAATAGCGCCACCTGCTGGTAACAGGAAGTGACAAGGTTAACAATGTTATGGACTCCTAGGAACAAATTAAAAAGTGTCAAAAAGTGTTAAATAGGCTGGCAACATGCTAGAAACATAATAAATCATGCTAGCAACACTTAGCTAAATGTTGAAGCATTCTACTAAGGCAGTGAAAAAGGAATTTGCTGTAACTAAGGCAAGCAATGTCCGATCTTCCCCAAACTTCATACGTGTGATAGGTGTTCTGTCCTAAGCAAAAGCCCATGAAAAAATTCAGTTATAGTCATAGCGCCACCTGCTGGTAACAGGAAGCGACATGGTTAACACTGTTACAGACTCCTAGGAACATATTAAAAAGTGTAAACAAGTGTTAAATAGGCTGGCAGCATGCTAGAAACATAACTAAAGATGCTAGCAACACTTAGCTAAGTGTTAAAGCATTCTATTAAGGCAGTGAAAAAGGAAGTTGCTGTAAAAAAGGCAAGCAATGTCCGATCTTCCCCAAATTTCACACGTGTGATAGGTGTTCTGTCCTGAACAAACAACCATGACCAAATTCAGTTATAGTAATAGCGCCACCTGCTGGTAACAGGAAGTGACATGGTTAACACTGTTTTAGACTCCTAGGAACATATTAAAAAGTGAAAGCAAGTGTTAAATAGGCTGGCAACATACTAGATACATACTAATGCATGCTAGCCACACTTAGCTTAGTGTTAAAGCATGCTAATAATGTAGTGAAAAAGGAAGTTGCTGTAAAAAAGGCAAGCAATGTCCGATCTTCCCCAAATTTCACACGTGTGATAGGTGTTCTGTCCTGAACAAAAACCCATGAAAAAAATTCAGTTATAGTCATAGCGCCACCCGCTGGTAACAGGAAGTGACATGGTTAACACTGTTACAGACTCCTAGGAACATATTAAAAAGTGTAAACAAGTGTTAAATAGGCTGGCAACATACTAGATACATACTAATACATGCAAGGAACATTAGCTAAGTGTTAAAGCAAGCTAATAATGTAGTGAAAAATAAAGTTGCTGTAACTGAGGCAAGCAATGTCCGATCTTCCCCAAACTTCACACGTGTGATAGTTGTTCTGTCCTGAACAAACAACCATGACCAAATTCAGTCATATGCTGAGTCCCAATTCGCATACTATCCGTCCTAAATAGTATGCGAAACTAGAATTAGTACGTCCCAAATCGTAGTATGTTGAGAATAGTATTCCAAAGATACCCAGATGGTCTACTATTTCCGGTTAGAATTCGAAGTGCAGATCAATGCACACTCTAAGTGCTAATATTGCCCACAACCCATTGCGTACGGGAGGGAGGAGCTTTGCGATGGCTTTGTGGTGATGTAAACATGGCAGCCGGATGCAGCAGCGGAGATGCGCCCTCAGCTTTTAAGTGTAAGAATTCAAATGTTTAACCCTAATTAAAGTTATATTTTATTTCGTTACACACATTGCACATGAACGTCAGAACCAGCCGCCTCACAAACGACCTGCGTTTGGTTCTACGACGATGCAGCCCTGCTTCCTCACTCCTCAACTTGGTAGAAGCACACATAGTAAAATGTATTGTGAAAAAAAACGATGAGAAAAAATGATGGGAATAGTAAATAAAATTTTATTGGACATAAAGAATGAATGAAACGTTAACAGTTGTGGTGTGCGTAACTAGTCAACCACCTTGTCGTTCATGTTGCATGACGTCATCGAAGTATGTCCCAGAGCGTGCATACTCTTTTGCCACACACTCAAAAGTATGTACTTTTCCCTCACAAAAAAAGTACATACTTTTAGGTCGTAGTATAAGTAGGCGAATTGGGACTCAGCAAAAGTCATAGTGCCACCTGCTGGTAACAGGAAGTGACATGGTTAACACTATTACAGACTCTTAGGAACATATTAAAAAGTGTAAACAAGTGTTAAATAGGCTGGCAACATACTAGTTACATACTAATACATGCTAGCAACACTTAGCTTAGTGCTAAAGCATGCTACTAATGTAGTGAAAAAGGAAGTTGCTGTAACTCAGGCAAGCAATGTCTGATATTCCCCAAACTTCACACGTGTAATAGGTGTTCTGTTCTGAACAAACACTCATGACCAAATTCAGTTATAGTCATAGCGCCACCTGCTGGTAACAGGAAGTGACAAGGTTAACACTGTTACAGACTCTTAGGAACATATTAAAAAGTGTAAACAAGTGTTAAACAGGCTGGCAACATATTAGATACATACTAATACATGCTAGCAACACTTAGCTTAGTGCTAAAGCATGCTAATAATGTAGTGAAAAAGAAAGTTGCTGTAACTCAGGCAAGCAATGTCTGATATTCCCCAAACTTCACACGTGTAATAGGTTTTCTGTTCTGAACAAACACCCATGACCAAATTCAGTAATAGTAATAGCACCACCTGCTGGTAACAGGAAGTGACAAGGTTAACAATGTTATGGACTACTAGGAACAAATTAAAAAGTGTCAAAAAGTGTCAAAAAGTGTTAAATAGGCTGGCAACATGCTAGAAACATAATAAATCATGCTCGCAACACTTAGCTAAATGTTGAAGCATTCTACTAAGGCAGTGAAAAAGGAATTTGCTGTAACTGAGGCAAGCAATGTCCGATCTTCCTCAAACTTCAAACGTGTGATAGGTGTTCTGTTCTGAACAAATACCCATGACCAAATTCAGTTATAGTCATAGCGCCACCTGCTGGTAATAGGAAGTGACAATGTTAACACTGTTACAGACTCTTAGGAACATATTAAAAAGTGTAAACAAGTGTTAAACAGGCTGGCAACATATTAGATACATACTAATACATGCTAGCAACATTTAGCTTAGTGCTAAAGCATGCTAATAATGTAGTGAAAAAGGAAGTTACGGTAAAAAAGGAAAGCAATGTCCGATCTTCCTCAAACTTCACACGTGTGATAAGTGTTCTGTTCTGAACAAATACCCATGACCAAATTCAGTTATAGTCATAGCGCCACCTGCTGGTAATAGGAAGTGACAAGGTTAACACTGTTATGGACTCCTAGGAACAAATTAAAAATTGTCAAAAAGTGTTAAATAGGCTGGCAACATGCTAGAAACATAATAAATCATGCTAGCAACACTTAGCTAACTGCTGAAGCATTCTACTAAGGCAGTGAAAAAGGAATTTGCTGTAACTAAGGCAAGCAATGTCCGATCTTCCCCAAACTTCATACGTGTGATAGGTGTTCTGTCCTGAACAAAAACCCATGAAAAAATGCAGTTATAGTCATAGCGCCACCTGCTGGTAACAGGAAGTGACATGGTTAACACTGTTACAGACTCCTAGGAACATATTAAAAAGTGTAAGCAAGTCTTAAATAGGCTGTCAACATACTAGATGCATACTAATACATGCTAGCAACACTTAGCTTAGTGCTAAAGCATGCTAATAATGTAGTGAAAAAGAAAGTTGCTGTAACTAAGGCAAGCAATGTCCGATCTTCCCCAAACTGCACACGTGTGATAGGTGTTCTGTTCCGGACAAACACCCATGACCAAATTCAGTTATAGTCATAGCGCCACCTGCTGGTAACAGGAAGTGAAATGGTTAACACTGTTATGGACTCCTAGGAACAAATCAAAAAGTGTCAAAAAGTGTTAAATAGGCTGGCAACATGCTAGAAACATAATAAACATGCTAGCAACATTAGCTAAGTGCTAAAGCATTCTACCAAGGCAGTGAAAAAGGAAGTTGTTGTAGCTCAGGCAAGCTTTGTCCGATCTTCCCCAAACTTCACACGTGTGATAGGTGTTCTGTTCCGGACAAACACCCATGACCAAATTCAGTTATAGTCATAGCGCCACCTGCTGGTAACAGGAAGTGAAATGGTTAACACTATTACAGACTCCTAGGAACATGTTAAAAAGTGTAAACAAGTGTTAAATAGGCTGGCAACATACTAGATACATACTAATACATGCAAGCAACATTAGCTAAGTGTTAAAGCAAGCTAATGTAGTGAAAAATAAAGTTGCTGTAACTGAGGCAAGCAATGTCCGATCTTCCCCAAACTTCACACGTGTGATAGGTGTTCTGTTCTGAACAAATACCCATGACCAAATTCAGTTATAGTCATAGAGGAAGTGACATGGTTAACACTGTTACAGACTCCTAGGAACATATTAAAAAGTGTAAACAAGTGTTAAATAGGCTGGCAACATACTAGATACATACTAATACATGCTAGCAACACTTAGCTTAGTGCTAAAGCATGCTAATAATGTAGTGAAAAAGGAAGTTGCTGTAACTCAGGCAAGCAATGTCCAATCTTCACCAAACTTCACACGTGTGATAGTTGTTCTGTTCTGAATGAACACCCATGACCAAATTCAGTTATAGTCATAGCGCCACCTGCTGGTAACAGGAAGTGACAAGGTTAACACTGTTATGGACTTCTAAGAACAAATTAAAAAGTGTTAATAAGTGTTAAATAGGCTGGCAGCATGCTAGAAACATAACAAAAGATGCTAGCAACACTTAGCTAAGTGTTAGACCATTCTACTAAGACAGTGAAAAAGGAAGTTGCTATAAAAAAGGCAAGCAATGTCTGATCTTCCCCAAACTGCACACGTGTGATAGGTGTTCTGTCCTGAACAAACAACCATGACCAAATTCAGTTATAGTCATAGCGCCACCTGCTGGTAACAGGAAGTGACAAGGTTAACAATGTTATGGACTCCTAGGAACAAATTAAAAAGTGTAAACAAGTGTTAAATAGGCTGGCAACATACTAGATACATACTAATACATGCTAGCAACACTTAGCTTAGTGCTAAAGCATGCTAATAATGTAGTGAAAAAGGAAGTAACAATGTCAACACTGTTATGAACTCCTAAGAATAAATTAAAAAAAGTGTCAAAAAGGGTTAAATAGGCTGGCAACATGCTAGAACCATAATAAAACATGCTAGCAGCACTTAGCTAAGTGTTAAAGCATGCAACTATGGCATTGAATAAGGAAGTTGTTGTAACTCAAGCTAGCAACGTCCGATCTGCCCCAAACTTCACACGTTTGACAAGAGTCCCGTGCTGAACACATCAGCATGCCCGTATTCAGTTATAGTCATAGCGCCACCTGCTGGCAACAGGAAATGTCATGTTTAACAATTTTATGCACTATTTGCAACACAATAAAATTTCCCATTGTGTGCTAATCGTGCTAGAAATATTTTCAAACATTCTAACCACACTTACTATCTGCTAAAGGATGATATTAATACTATGAAACAGGAAGTTGTTGTAACTCATGCATGCAATTCCCAATCTGACCCAAACTTCACATGTTTTATAAGAGTCCTGGCCTAAACACAACTAAAGGCCAATATTCAATTATAAGTATAGCGCCGCCTGCTGGCAACAGGAATGACTTATTTCATACTAACTTAAACATGAGATGTCTGATCTGCCTGAAACTTTGCATGTTTGGTAAGAGTCCTGGCCTAAAGACATTTACATGGCGATATTCAGTTATAATCATAACGCCACCTGTTGGCAGCAGGAAATGTGGCAAAAATATTTACTATTTTATAAGCATATGGCCCAACATTCATGGTTCCTCCTATGGGCACCCGGTGGTGGTGAGCCCGGGTGCGAGGGCCCGTTCATCGCTGCTTGCAGCTTTAATTAGGGCCCGAGCACCGATGGTGTGAGGACCCTATTGTATATGCTCTGTTTATTATTATTAGGGCCCGAGCACTGATGGTGCGAGGACCCTCTTGGAATTGCTCCGTTTATTATTATTAGGGCTCAAGCCCGAAGGGGTGAAGAGCCCTATTGTTCTTCTAAGGATTTTTAGGGCTCAAGCCCGAAGGGGCGAAGAGCCCTATTGTTCCCCTAAGGATTATTCTTATTATTAGGGCTCAAGCCCGAAGGGGCGAAGAGCCCTATTGTTCTTCTAAGGATTATTAGGGCTCAAGCCTGGAGGGCGAGAGCCCTATTGTTTTCCTTAGGATTATTTTTTATCATTATTATTATTATTATTATTTTCTAACGTTACGGGGGCTTTTGGGGTCCTTAACATGCTCGAAAACTCTTGAAAATTGGCACACAGATTGGAACCTGCGGCCATTAGGGTCGGGCAGAGACTGATACACGGGCGTGGCACAGGGGCTCTACAGCGCCCCCTGGAATACTGAGGGCCATATATCATACATAATTGCATGTAGACACATGAAACTCGGTACACATGTAGATCTCATTAAACCAAACAACTTTCGTACTGCATGTCATAGGCTCCGCCCAACAGGAAGTTGGCTATTTAGGGTTTATTATTCATATTTTTCGTCAAAGTTGTGGGGGCTTTTGGGGTCCCTAACATACTCAAAAACTCTTGAAGATTTGCACACACTTTGGAATCTGTGCCCTTTAGGAGCCTGCAGAGGCTGGGACCAGGGCGTGGCACAGGGGCTCTACGGCGCCCCCTGGAACACAGTCAGAAATGTTGATGTATAGCTCACACATACTTGCACATATTCAAATGAAACTCAATACACATATAGATCTCATTGTGCCGAACTATTTTCGTATTGCATTTCCTGATTTCAAGAAAACTTCATCAGATTATTCATTGTATGATGTCGATCACATATATGTGACTATTAGGAGTCAAAAGTTATGGCGCCACCAACTGGCAGCAGGAAGCGTGTCATTTTCAAAATGCTTTGAATTCAGCATCTTATTTTTACTCGATTTGCTTCAAACTTCATCAGAATAATGTTAAAACACAGCCGATATGAATCTGCTGGGGGAAATTGGATATCTAAAAATATTGTTCCCGTGGCAACATGTCAAACTGGAATACTTCTCAGGTGATTTTGAGGCATATAACATGCTTAGAATTTCATCAAACTCAGAACACATATCAGTATTAGTGACAGCTAGACACTGGCAAAAGTTCATAAGAGGGAGTGGAAGAGGCACTCTATAGAGCCACCTTTTGTCAAAAGTGTAGGGGGGGTTAGTTTTAGCTACAGACACCAAACTCAGTACAAAAAATTTTCTTATCAAGAAGGACAACTTTCTAATTCACAGTCATCAGCTACGACCAACAGGAAGTCAGCTATTTTGATTTGAATGTGGATTGTTTTTTACATTTAGCTGTGAATTAATGCATACTGCTCAGAGGAGAGTAACACTATACACACCAAACTTTGTCTACATGTTGAAAAAACATTGAGGAACTTAAATTGTTAATGGGTTTTGGATAGCTTGGATGGTTTTGTCGTGGTGATTTTTTTAAATGACAGTAAAAATGGAATTATTAATTTTCCTGCATTTTTAAATTCCAAACACTTCAAAACCTTTTTTCATACAGAAAAAAAGTCATTCTGAGGAAATATGCATAGTTTCATGACTTTACAACACTGTATGGATAACAGAAAATTCAAAAACTGTCAGACATCTCATCTCACTCTGTCCTTCTGTTTGAGTGTGTGTGCTTAGACTTCCATTGTCTGAGAGAAATAAGAAAAAAGGGAGGAGACTCTCTTTTGGTTTCACTTTTAAATTGGTTAAAATACAAATAAATACTTGGATTTAATTCACACTGACAAGCTAGACCAACATATATGATTATTATCAGGTCAGGGCTCATTAATAATTGATGTGTGGTCAGTGATACGTGAGAAACACGAGAGATGAATCCCCGCTCTGAGCACCAGCGTGTGGAATGATGAGCTCAGAAAAAACGAGTTTATTCTTGTTTTATAGCTATTAAAAATAAAGTATTGCAGCGATATCACACAATACACCAATTAGAACACACCAAGAGCTAAATTAAGATGTTTTTGAACTGTTTGTGTGAAAATGAAATATTTGCGGCTGCCTATCTGAAATCACCGCTCCGATCAGCGCGCACAGTGTCACAAGTTCAAAACAAACGAAAACCCATTATAACACCCCTTACAAAAAATAACCATGGTTTTATTATAGTAAAACTGTAGTAACCCATGGTTTTTTGGCGTATTGACTGCCATTTGTAAAACCACAGATTTACTACAAATACCATGGTAAAACTATGGTTAATATAGCAAAACCATGGTTAATTTGTGGTTACCATGGTTTAACTACAGTAACCATGGTTTTTTGGTTTTATTTGTAGTAAAACCATGGTTAATTTTCGTAAGGGACAACACGAGCTAAATGCAGGTGTTTGTGACCCGTTTAAGTGTGCAAGACTATTTGAAAGCGCGACTGGCAGAATAACATGTATCTCTCGAGCCAGTGGCGTAGCCAGGGGAGGGGCCATGGGGGCACTGGCCCCTCCTGAAAACTGATTGGCCCCCCAGTGTGCCCCCACCCTTCTACTTGTCTGTCACTCACAAATTCAAATTATAATCTTTCAGTTTAGTAAATAACTCATGATTGCGTCGCGATGCTTCTCAACGAGGACCAAGAATAGCGAGCTGCTGTTTTCCAACAAAAAAAACACCTATTTTAAATAGCTTATGTTTTTCAATTAGCGAGTTGTTGCAGTGCAAGAAGTGTTTGGTACTAATGTTAACGTCTTTCGGTGTTAGACAGACCAGGTTCGATGACGATGTTATCTCCTAGAGCAGACCAAGATGCTAATCATTATATTTACTATGCTCCTCTGATGCTGAATGTAAAAGGGGTTTACTGCGTTACGATTTACTTTTTTTTTTTTTGGCTGAACGCGCCGATATAGGCAACAACGCAATTTAAAGCAATGGTTTAAAAAAAAATATATAATAGCAATTCTAATAAAGTCATTATTGAATCATGAAGTCGATTAGCGACTTTTTTCACTCAAGTGAGGTGACGAAACAAATCGTGTAATGTTTATCTAACGCTCCACACTTGAGACTTTTTTTTTAAGTCTATATGGGTGAGACACATGCAAAAACATCGTTTTTTTTACTGGTCAATTTTGAGATTTGGGGCTGTTTGTCTTCAGTAACATGTCTTCTTTCAGACTTGTGGTGAAAAAAAGTCCAAAATACACATTTAGGTCTTTATTTTTCTACACATTTAGTCTATTTGCGTCTGTAGATTCCTAATAAATTCAGTTGGCGTTGTAAAATCACCATGGAGCTCCGCGATTGCGGTCTGCACCCTGGAAAGCTCTCTCTCCCTCCCTTCTCAGAAGTTATTGACAAAACGTCATTTGATGACACCCAGAAACATTCTCAAAAAAATCATACATAATTATTTAATGCATGATTAAATAGCAAAATAAATAACTAATACTAAAATAACACTGGACTAATTAAGCTATTCTAAACTGTTTTATAGGATCCACATATTTTACATGTTAAATTAAAGCTACCTTTTTGAACAAGTAGCTTTCTAACAAAGTATGGATATATGATATTTTTAAATCAATATGCTCAAGATTAATTAGCCTTGACATAAGTTGATTTTGTTTATTCATCAATGCAAATTTACTGCAACTGCTGCTATGCAAATTGAATGGGATGTGGATAATAAACAAAAACATATAATGAAATTATATTGAATTTATATCAGTTATATTAATTAATTAATTGTGTATTTATTTCTATGAATTATTAATGTTTTTCTGCTTTTATATAAATAAGGCTATTATATATATATATATATATATATATTATATAAGGCTATTATAAATAAATTATATTATTATTATTTGTGAGTTGTACACTATTCATACACTGTATTATTTTATTTATTACAGTTTTTCTTTCACTTTTGTAAAGTGAAAAGGTAATACAAATTGTATTTGATTTTTTTTTTATTTAGAGCAGTGAATAACTGCTATTAAAATATAATAGGGTATCACTGTTTATTACTGATTTTAAAGATAACTGAACTCTTGAAATGATTTGGATATACAGTTCAAACAACACAAGATTGGCCCCTCTGTATTAATCCTGGCCCCTCTTGTTCCACCCAGTTGAAAAAATCCTAGAATCGCCCCTGTCTCGAGCTGCAGGTTTCTGCCTTTCGTCGTACGAACGAACACATCACGGACAAGATTATTTCAAAATACATAATAGCCTGGCTAATATAAACGAAAACAACCACGTGAACATAAACTGTTGAGAAATAAATCTGAAGTGGATCTACTGGATTTTAATATTAAGTGACCGCATATACCAGCTGCTTCTGTCTTCAATTTTAATCTATATAAAAAATTAATCTCATTCATCTTGGCTGCTTTTTTAATGTGTGTACGTATTTATTTATTATTTTGCTCTAACAAGACTTAATCTATATTTAATTAAATCAATTACATTATATTTTGCATTTGATTTGTCCATTTCTGCATCTAAACGCCTAAAAACCTAAAACATGCTCTATTATATTATTGTTAGCAATTTCTTTATCGTCCAGTTGATCTGGTGAACACACTTTTATTTTCATAATAAACTTGTTTGTTAGATTATACACAGTTACAGTGGTCTATAATAAATATTAACAGGTTTTATTCAAGCTGTTTAGAATGAATGCAGTAGGCTAATTTTTTGAAATGTCAATCCAAAAAAATAAAAATAAATAAATAAATAAAAAACATTGGAAAACAATAGCTGTTGTACTTTTTTATACATCTTGTATAATTTCATAGTTTATGCATTATAATTATAAAAACAAATAAATTTAGCCACTCACATAGAAATCTTAGGCCTTATCCTTTTCTGACAGTTTTCTGACCTTATTTGTGCTGCAAATAATAATTTCAAACTAATTTGATACTGACCTCTGACATCCTGTGACATGATATTTATTTGAATTTACATAATCTCATGGATGTAACAGTAAATCTGTTCAGCTCACAGATCAAGACTAAGCTGTAATGCAAGCAGAACTTTCACAAATGCTTGTAGGTCAATAAAATAATTACAAAACACTTACAAATCATTTAAGGGATTTGATAACACTGTAAAATAATGTTTAATTTGTTAACATTAGCAAATGCATTGATAACACTTTATAATAACTGCACTCATTAGTAAATAGTCAGTTCATGCTTTATAAAGCCTTGTCCCATTATTTATAGTCAGTAGTAAGCAGTTTATAAATACAGCTATAAATAGCTTGTTCTTGGTTTATAAGCACATTTATTAAAAAGGAGAGTAAAGGGTCAGTTTTCTTCCTATGAAAAATAAAAAAATAAAAATAAACAGACAACAACACAGATTGATACAGAACTCAGAAATTTTATTGTGGATTTATGATAAAATCAGCCTGTAAATGAATTCATACTCCTCCAAGAAGACACAAGTAGTTCACACAAAACTTTTTTAACATGAAGCCAATATACTGAAGATGTTAAATTGGGAATGGGTTTAGGATACCTTAAATGGTGTGGCCATAGCGATTTATTAAAATAACATCAAAAAAATACAATAGTTATTTTACTATATCTTTAAAATTTTTAATTCCAACTCTTCATAATTTTTTATATAGGTAGAAGTCATCATTTGAAGGAAGCACAGTAAGTTTCATAGCTTTATTATTTTCAAGAGCCAGCATAAAATTAAAACTATCATAACTTATAAATCAAGCTTGCAATTCTTAGTACCAATAATGGCCACCAGATGGAGCGATATGATTACTTTTAAATAATTATTGTAGAAACAAGTATGATTCAAATCATTTATAGAAATCTTTCAAAGAAAAATAATATGAATTTTATTTATTTTACTGATAAAATGACCCTCACTTAATTAGAATAACAAGCTGTTATTGTGAACTGTATATTAAGAATAATTCTTTATAGGCTTTATGGACAGATACGTTTTGAGTGACTCTTGAAGGTTCAGCACCACATCCTCTTTTACCACTGTTTAAAGAATGTAGCTTACAGAACAGGTGCGGATGAATTTTGGATAGGTTGAATGGTTTTGTCGTGGTGATTTTTTGAAATTACAGTAAAAATTAACCAGTAAATGTCTTTTATTTTTTTAAAGTGCAGCTTCTAAACACTTCAAAAAAATGTACACATAGAAGACAAGTCATTCTGAGGAAATATGCATAGTTTCATGACTATACAACACTATATGGATGATAGAAAATTAAAAAACTATCATACATCTGATGTCACTCTGTCCCTCTGTCACTGTGGGTAATGTGTGTGTGTGTGTGTGTGTGTTTGTGTGTGTGTTAAGTGAATTAGGTGTGAAACTATCAGGGAGCATTTAGTCTCCATCGCCAACATTTTACAGAACTGCCACTTTCCTGGAGTCTCAGAATTACAATGTGTCAGGTTCTGAGAGATCTAAGATTCCAAAAAAATATTTAATTAGAATACCATGAAGTATTGTGAAATACTATATATTAAGACTTTATATATAGGCTTTATGAACAGATTAGAGTGACTCGTGAAGGACCAGCACCACCTCCTCTTGTCTGATGGTTTGAGGAATATATCTTCCAGAATCCGGGATTAAGATTTAGGAGCTCATTTTTATTCCACCTCCTTTCCTGAAAGTCTGTCTTGCAGAATTGACTAAAAATTAATCTTCACATTAATTCCTTATTATTTTGCAATTCTTTTTGTCAGTTCTTCTTAACCTGTTTTTTTCTTCTTCTTTTCTGACCTCATGACCCAGTCAGCATTTTTTGTACAATGGTCAAGTCTCAACTTATCCATTTCTGTATTGCATTTGTGTTTGATATTTCTCATGGGTATTTCATAATTTTCGACTTAACAGTTTGAGTTAAAACTCTTTTTTTAGCGCATTTCATCTGTAAAAGAAAACATGCCTAATATTTCTGCACAAATGAATATAAGGAGTTTTTCTCTTCCAGCTTTCCTGGAATATTGTATAGCACTCATAAATGATTAAATAAAAAATAATGGTAGTTATTAAGATTGATATGGTTTGGAATAGGTAAAATGTGCTTGGAAAAAAATCACAATAAAACAATGTTTTAATGTTTAAGTTTAGAATATTAACTGACATGAATGAATGCTATGTAAATATTGTTCATGTTAACATCATGTTTATAAATGAAATCTTATTGTAAAGTGTTACTAAAGTTTACAGTTTACCTGATGCCACCGGGGTGGCGATGGCATTGGTGGCTTGAGCCCGCCATCGCTGCTTGCAGCTATATTTAGGGCTCAAGCCCGAAGGGGCGAAGAGCCCTATTGTTCTTCTAAGGATTATTCTTATTATTATTAGGGCTCAAGCCCAAAGGGGTGAAGAGCCCTATTGTTCTTCTAAGGATTATTCTTATTATTATTATTTTTTTTTATTTTTTATTAAACCTTCCGGGGGTTTTTTGGGGGCCTTAACATGCTCAAAAACTCTTGAAAATTGGCACACACATTGGAATCTGCGGCCATCAGGACGCTGCAGAGGCTGGGACCTGGGCGTGGCACAGGGGCTCTACAGCGCCCCCTGGAACACAGTCAGAAACCTTGAACCATAGCTCACAAACACTTGCATGTATTTATATGAAACTCGGTGCACTTATAGATCTCATTGAGCCGAACAACTTTCACACTTTATGTCATAGGCTCCGCCCAACAGGAAGTCAGCTATTCAGGGCTGTTTAAAAAAAGCATGCTCTGGAATTTGAAATACTCCTCTGAGGTTTTCAACCCGTTCGCCACGAAACTCTGTGAACATGATCTCAAGACATTGGGGATGAAAAATTGCGAGGGGATTTTTGATATCTCGAACAGTTTGCCCGTGGCGAGGCGTGGAAATTATGGCTAGAAATGAGAAACAGGAAATGTCTAATAACATCCACATACATTTCCTGAATTTGATCAAACTTCATTGGTTTGTTCGTTGTATGATAGCGATCGTATATATGTGACTATTAAGAGTCAACATTATAGCGCCACCAACTGGCAGCAGGAAGTGTGTCATTTTCCAAATGCTTTGAATTCAGCATCTTATTTTTACTCTATTTGCTTCAAACTCCACCAGAATAATGACAAAACATGGCCGATGAAAATCTGTTGTGGGGATATTGATAGCTAATATAGTGTTGCCATGACAACGTGTCAAACTTGAATATTCTGTTATGGTGAGTTTGAGGCAGATAACAAGCTCATATTTACATGAAAGTCAAAACACATATTGGTATTATTGATAGCTAGACAATGGCAAAAGCTTTTAAAAGGGCATGAAGGAGGCACTCTATAGCGCCACCTTTTGTCAAAAGTGGGGGGGTTAGTTTTAGCTATAGACACCAAACTTGGTACATAAATTGTTCTAATCAAGACGGACAACTTTCTAATTCACAGTCATAAGCTACGATCAACAGGAAGTCGGCTATTTTGATTTGAATGTGTATTTTTGAGATTTTACAGTTGTGAATTAATGCATACTCCTCACAGGGGAAGTACACTATACACACCAAACTTTGTCTACATGAAGAAAAAACATTGAGGAACTTAAATTGCGAACGGATTTTGGTTAGCTTGAACGGTTTTGTCGTGGTGATTTTTTGAAATGACAGTAAAAATGGAAACATTAATTGTCTTGTATGTTTAAATTGCAGCTTCCAAACACTTCAAAGCATTTTTTCATACAGAGATCAAATCATTCTGAGGAAATATGCATAGTTTCACGACTTTACAACACTGTATGGATAAAAGAAAATGTGAAAACTGTCAGACTTCTCAACTGACATGATCTCACTCTGGCCACTCTGTCTGTGTGAGGAAAGGGAGGGGGAGTGTGAGGGGGTTGGTGACTGTGAATTTTTGGTGACTGATAGTGTGTGTGGACTGTAGGGAGGGGCTGTCTGGCAGAGAGAGAGAGAGAGAGAGAGAGACCTAATCATCCCTTTAATAATCAGGAGAAAAAAATCTGTATTTTAAATTGTTATTGTTTTTGTTGTTGCTAATGGTGGTGTTTTTTTCCTTTCATTACAGGTTAAGAAATCTCTTAGGCCTTATCCTTTTCTGACAGTTTTAGGGATTTAAAAACATCCTAAGAATCCTTATTTGTGCTGCAAATAATAATTTCAAACTCATTTGATACTGACCTATGACAACCTGTGACGTGACATGACATTTATTAATCTCATGGATGTAACAGTAAAACTCTTCAACTGACAGATAAAGCTGCAATGCAAGCAAAACTATTTCACAAATGCTTATAGGTCATTAAAATCATTACAAAACACTAATAAATTATTTAAGGATTTGGTAACACTGTAAAATAATGTCTAATTTGTTAACATTAGTAAATGCATTGGTAACACTTTATAATAACTGCACTCATTAGCTAAGCATTAGTAAATAGTTCATGATTATAAAGCCTTTTCCCTTAATAATAGTCATTATTAAGCAGTAATACATCTATAAATAAATATAAAAATAAAGTTATATATATTGTTCTGTGTATGTGATTTCAAAATCTAGATTGGTCGGATTAACCCTTTAACTGCCGCATCCCTTTAAACTTGATTGTCAGAGGGTTACTGTAAATTCTTATGCCCGCTGGGCACAGTTTTCCCGATGCCACCGGGGTGGCGTTGCACTGACGGCTTGAGCCCGACATCGCTGCTTGCAGCTATATTATTATTATTTTAATTTTTTATTAAAACTTCCAGGGGTTTTTGGGGGCCTTAACATGCTCAAAAACTCTTGAAAATTGGCACACACATTGGAATTTGCGACCATCAGGATGCCACATAGACTGGGACACGGGCGTGGCACAGGGGCTCTACAGCGCCCCCTGGAACACCGTCAGAAATCTTGAACCATATCTCACACAAACTTGCATATATTTATATGAAACTCAGTACACTTATAGATCTCTTTGAGCTAAACAACTTTCGCACTCTATGTCATAGGCTCCGCCCAACAGGAAGTCAGCTATCCAGGGCTGTTCATAAAAAGCATGCTCTGGAATTTGATATACTTGTCATAGGTTTTTTACTTGATTGCCACCAAACTCGGTGAACATGATCTCAATACATTGTGGATGAAAAATTGCGAGGGGATTTTTGATATCTCGAACGGTTTGCCTGTGGCGAGGCATTGAAATTAGGGCAAAAAATTTGAAACAGGAAATGCCTAATAACATCCACATACATTTCCTGAGTTTCATCAAACTTCATTGGTTTGTTCGTTGTATGATACAGATCGTATAAATGTGACTATTAAGAGTCAACATTATAGCGTCACCAACTAGCAGCAGGAAGTGTGTCATTTTCCAAATGCTTTAAATTCAGCATCTTATCTTTACTCTATTTGCTTCAAACTTCATCAGAATAATGACAAAACACGGCCGATGAAAATCTGATGTGGGGATATTGATATCTAACATAGTGTTGCCATGGCAACGTGTCAAACTTGAATATTCTGTTATGGTGAGTTTGAGGCAGATAACAAGCTCAGATTTACATGAAAGTCAAAACACATATCGGTATTATTGATAGCTAGACAATGGCAAAAGCTTTTAAAAGGGCGTGAAGGAGGCACTCTATAGCGCCACCTTTTGTCAAAAGTGGGGGGGGTTAGTTTTAGCTACAGACACCAAACGTGGTACATAAATTGTTCTAATCAAGACGGACAACTTTCTAATTCACAGTCATAAGCTACGATCAACAGTAAGTCAGCTATTTTGATTTGAATGTGTATTTTTGAGATTTTACAGTTGTGAATTAATGCATACTCCTCACAGGGGAAGTACACTATACACACCAAACTTTGTCTACATGAAGAAAAAACATTGAAGAACTTAAATTGCGAACGGATTTTGGTTAGCTTGAACGGTTTTGTCGTGGTGAATTTTTCAAATGACAGTAAAAAGGGAATCATTAATTGTCTTGTATTTTTAAATTGCAGCTTCCAAAAACTTAAAAAAAAAATTTCATACAGACATCAAATCATTCTGAGGACATATGCATAGTTTCATGACTTTACAACACTATATGATTAAAAGAAAATTAAAAAACTGTCAGACATCTCAACTCACTCTGTCCCTCTGTTTGATGAATGTATGTGTGCTGACTGAGTGTGTGTGTGTGTGTGTGTGTGTGAGAGAGAGAGTGGGGGATGGGCATGAGCTGAGTGGCAGACAGACAGAGAGAGAGAAAGAGAGAGACTTAAACCTCTCTTTAATCAACAGAAAAAAAGTATTTTAAATTGTTATTTTTTGTTGTTGTTGCTAACTGTGCTGTTTTCATTACAGCTTAAGAAATCTCTTAGGCCTTATCATTTTCTGACAGTTTCAGGAATTAAAAACAAAATTAATTTAAAATACTTATTTGTGCTGCAAATAATAATTTCAAACTCATTCGATACTGACCTATTCCATCCTGTAACATGACATGTATCTAAATTTTTTAAATCTCATGGATGTAACAGTAAAACTGTTCAGCTCACAGATGAAGACTAAGCTGTAATGCAAGCAGAACTTTCACAAATGCTTATACGTCATTAAAGGATTTTATAACACTGTAAAATAATGTCTAATTTCTTAACATCAGTAAAAGCATTGGTAACACTTTATAATAACTGCACTCATTAGTAAATAGTCAGTTCATGCTTTATAAAGTCTTGTCCCAACTGAAATATTCATTAGTAAGCAGCTCATAAATACAGCTATAAATAGCTTGTTCTTGATTTATAAGCACATTTATTAAAAAGGAGAGTAAAGGGTCAGTTATCTTCCTATGAAAAATAAAAAAAATAAAAATAAACAAACAACAACACAGATTGATACAGAATTCAGAAATGTTATTGTGGATTTATGATAAACTCAGCCTGTAAATGAATTCATACTCCTCCAAGAAGACACAAGTAGTTCACACCTGTTTTACTGTTTTAACATGAAGCCATATACTGAAGATGTTCAATTTCGAATGGGTTTAGGATACCTTAAAATGGTGTGGCCATAGCGATTTATTAAAGTAACATAAAAAAATACAATAGTTATTTTACTATATCTTTAAAATTTTTAATTCCAACTCTTCATAATTTTTTATATACGTAGAAGTCATCATTTGAAGGAAGCACAGTAAGTTTCATAGCTTTATCATTTTCAAGAGCCAGCATAAAATTAAAACTATCATAACATATAAATCAAGCTTGCAATTCTTAGTACCAATAATGGCCACCAGATGGAGCTATAGGATTACTTTTAAATAATTATTGTAGAAACAAGTATGATTTAAATCATTTATAGAAGTCTTTCAAAGAAAAATAATATGTATTTTATGTATTTTACTGATAAAATGACCCTCACTGAAGTATTGTGAACTGTATATTAAGAATAATTCTTTATAGGCTTTATGGACAGATACGTTTTGAGTGACTCTTGAAGGATCAGCACCACATCCTCTTTTACCACTGTTTAAAGAATGTATCTTACAGAACAGGTGTGAATGAATTTTGAATAGCTTGAATGGTTTTGTCGTGGTGATTTTTTTAAATAACAGTAAAAAAGTAACCAGTAATTTTTTTTTTTTTTTTTTTTTTTTTAAGTGCAGCTTCTTAACACTTCAAAAAAAATGTACACATAGGAAATATGTGAAATATGCATAGTTTCATGACTATACAACACTATATGGATGATAGAAAATTAAAAAATTATCATACATCTGATATCACTCTGTCCCTCTGTCACTGTGGGTAATGTGTGTGTGTGTGTGTGTGTTAAGTGAATTAGGTGTGAAACTATCAGGGAGCATTTAGTCTCCAGCGCCAACATTTTACAGAACTGCCACTTTCCTGGAGTCTCAGAATTACAATGTGTCAGGTTCTGAGAGATCTAAGATTCCAAAAAATTATTTGATTAGAATACCATGAAGTATTGTGAAATACTATATATTAAGACTTTATATATAGGCTTTATGAACAGATTATAGTGACTCGTGAAGGACCAGCACCACCTCCTCTTGTCCGATGGTTTGAGGAATATATTTTCCTGAATCCGGGATTAAGATTTAGGAGCTCATTTTTATTCCACCTCCTTTCCTGAAAGTCTGTCTTGCAGAATTGACTAAAAATTAATCTTCACATTAATTCCTAATTATTTTGCAATTATTTTTGTCAGTTCTTCTTGACCTGTTATTTTTTCTTCTTCTTTTCTGACCTCATGACCCAGTCAGCATTTTTGTACAATGGTCAAGTCTTAACTTATCCATTTCTGTATTGCATTTGTGTTTGATATTTCTCATGGGTATTTCATAATTTTCGACTTTGAGTTAAAACAGTTTGAGTTAAAACTCTTTTTTACCGCATTTCATCTGTAAAAGAAAACATGCCTAATAATTCTGCACACATGAATATAAGGAGTTTTTCTCTTCCAGCTTTCCTGGACTATTGTATAGCACTCATAAATTATTAAATTAAAAATAATGGTAGTTATTAAAGGTGCTGTAGGGAACTTTTATAAAAAAAATATTTTTTACATATTTATTAAACCTGTCATTATGTCCTGACAGTAGAATATGAGACAGATAATCTGTGAAAAAAATCAAGCTCCTCTGGCTCCTCCCAGTGGTCCTATTGCCATTTGCAGAAAGCCATGCGCTCCCGGTAAAAAACAACCAATCAGAGCTGTTGTCCGTAACTTTGTTTGTGTTCAAAATGTAGAAAAATGAACATAATAAGCGAGTACACCATGAATCCATTTTCCAAACCGTGTTTTTAGCTTGTCCTGAATCACTAGGGTACACCTATAATAAGTGTTTATATTCTGACTATTTTAGATTGCTTCGGGGATACCGCGGCGGAGTAACCCAGTACCTTTGTGATTCTTCATAGACATAAACAGAGAGAAGTAGCTCCAGCTACAATGTTCTTCCGCAAGACGCGAGCAGTTCTGTTTATTAACCGCTAGATCGTCAAAAGTTCCCTACTGCAGCTTTAAGATTGATATGGTTTGGAATTGGTACAATGTGCTTGGAAACAAATCACAATAAAACAATGTTTTAATGTTTAAGTTTGGAATATTAACTGACATGAATGAATGCTATATAAATATTGTTCATGTTAACAATGTTTATAAATGAAATCTTATTGTAAAGTGTTACTAAATATATATATATATATATATATACATATATATATATTGTTCTGTGAATGTGATTTTAAAGTCTAGATGATTCGGATTAACCCTTTAACTGCCATATCCTTTAAAACCTCACTGCCAGAGGGATATTGTGAATGCATGTGCCCGCTGGGCACAGTTTACCTGATGCCACCGGGGTGGCGATGACATTGGTGGCTTGAGCCCGCCATCGCTGCTTGCAGCTATATTTGTTTTTGTTGTTGCTAATGGTGGTGTTTTTTCCTTTCATTACAGGTTAAGAAATCTCTTAGGCCTTATCCTTTTCTGACAGTTTTAGGGATTTAAAAACATCCTAAGAATCCTTATTTGTGCTGCAAATAATAATTTCAAACTCATTTGATACTGACCTATGACAACCTGTGACGTGACATGACATTTATTAATCTCATGGATGTAACAGTAAAACTCTTCAACTGACAGATAAAGCTGCAATGCAAGCAAAACTATTTCACAAATGCTTATAGACCTCTGACATCCTGTGACATGATATTTATTTGAATTTACATAATCTCATGGATGTAACAGTAAATCTGTTCAGCTCACAGATCAAGACTAAGCTGTAATGCAAGCAGAACTTTCACAAATGCTTGTAGGTCAATAAAATAATTACAAAACACTTACAAATCATTTAAGGGATTTGATAACACTGTAAAATAATGTTTAATTTGTTAACATTAGCAAATGCATTGATAACACTTTATAATAACTGCACTCATTAGTAAATAGTCAGTTCATGCTTTATAAAGCCTTGTCCCATTATTTATAGTCAGTAGTAAGCAGTTTATAAATACAGCTATAAATAGCTTGTTCTTGGTTTATAAGCACATTTATTAAAAAGGAGAGTAAAGGGTCAGTTTTCTTCCTATGAAAAATAAAAAAATAAAAATAAACAGACAACAACACAGATTGATACAGAACTCAGAAATTTTATTGTGGATTTATGATAAAATCAGCCTGTAAATGAATTCATACTCCTCCAAGAAGACACAAGTAGTTCACACAAAACTTTTTTAACATGAAGCCAATATACTGAAGATGTTAAATTGGGAATGGGTTTAGGATACCTTAAATGGTGTGGCCATAGCGATTTATTAAAATAACATCAAAAAAATACAATAGTTATTTTACTATATCTTTAAAATTTTTAATTCCAACTCTTCATAATTTTTTATATAGGTAGAAGTCATCATTTGAAGGAAGCACAGTAAGTTTCATAGCTTTATTATTTTCAAGAGCCAGCATAAAATTAAAACTATCATAACTTATAAATCAAGCTTGCAATTCTTAGTACCAATAATGGCCACCAGATGGAGCGATATGATTACTTTTAAATAATTATTGTAGAAACAAGTATGATTCAAATCATTTATAGAAATCTTTCAAAGAAAAATAATATGAATTTTATTTATTTTACTGATAAAATGACCCTCACTTAATTAGAATAACAAGCTGTTATTGTGAACTGTATATTAAGAATAATTCTTTATAGGCTTTATGGACAGATACGTTTTGAGTGACTCTTGAAGGTTCAGCACCACATCCTCTTTTACCACTGTTTAAAGAATGTAGCTTACAGAACAGGTGCGGATGAATTTT
Source organism: Carassius auratus (assembly GCF_003368295.1). Taxonomy (NCBI): domain Eukaryota; kingdom Metazoa; phylum Chordata; class Actinopteri; order Cypriniformes; family Cyprinidae; genus Carassius; species Carassius auratus. The sequence continues at coordinate 244,850 of NW_020524279.1, forward strand.
GGATAGGTTGAATGGTTTTGTCGTGGTGATTTTTTGAAATTACAGTAAAAATTAACCAGTAAATGTCTTTTATTTTTTTAAAGTGCAGCTTCTAAACACTTCAAAAAAATGTACACATAGAAGACAAGTCATTCTGAGGAAATATGCATAGTTTCATGACTATACAACACTATATGGATGATAGAAAATTAAAAAACTATCATACATCTGATGTCACTCTGTCCCTCTGTCACTGTGGGTAATGTGTGTGTGTGTGTGTGTGTGTTTGTGTGTGTGTTAAGTGAATTAGGTGTGAAACTATCAGGGAGCATTTAGTCTCCATCGCCAACATTTTACAGAACTGCCACTTTCCTGGAGTCTCAGAATTACAATGTGTCAGGTTCTGAGAGATCTAAGATTCCAAAAAAATATTTAATTAGAATACCATGAAGTATTGTGAAATACTATATATTAAGACTTTATATATAGGCTTTATGAACAGATTAGAGTGACTCGTGAAGGACCAGCACCACCTCCTCTTGTCTGATGGTTTGAGGAATATATCTTCCAGAATCCGGGATTAAGATTTAGGAGCTCATTTTTATTCCACCTCCTTTCCTGAAAGTCTGTCTTGCAGAATTGACTAAAAATTAATCTTCACATTAATTCCTTATTATTTTGCAATTCTTTTTGTCAGTTCTTCTTAACCTGTTTTTTTCTTCTTCTTTTCTGACCTCATGACCCAGTCAGCATTTTTTGTACAATGGTCAAGTCTCAACTTATCCATTTCTGTATTGCATTTGTGTTTGATATTTCTCATGGGTATTTCATAATTTTCGACTTAACAGTTTGAGTTAAAACTCTTTTTTTAGCGCATTTCATCTGTAAAAGAAAACATGCCTAATATTTCTGCACAAATGAATATAAGGAGTTTTTCTCTTCCAGCTTTCCTGGAATATTGTATAGCACTCATAAATGATTAAATAAAAAATAATGGTAGTTATTAAGATTGATATGGTTTGGAATAGGTAAAATGTGCTTGGAAAAAAATCACAATAAAACAATGTTTTAATGTTTAAGTTTAGAATATTAACTGACATGAATGAATGCTATGTAAATATTGTTCATGTTAACATCATGTTTATAAATGAAATCTTATTGTAAAGTGTTACTAAAGTTTACAGTTTACCTGATGCCACCGGGGTGGCGATGGCATTGGTGGCTTGAGCCCGCCATCGCTGCTTGCAGCTATATTTAGGGCTCAAGCCCGAAGGGGCGAAGAGCCCTATTGTTCTTCTAAGGATTATTCTTATTATTATTAGGGCTCAAGCCCAAAGGGGTGAAGAGCCCTATTGTTCTTCTAAGGATTATTCTTATTATTATTATTTTTTTTTATTTTTTATTAAACCTTCCGGGGGTTTTTTGGGGGCCTTAACATGCTCAAAAACTCTTGAAAATTGGCACACACATTGGAATCTGCGGCCATCAGGACGCTGCAGAGGCTGGGACCTGGGCGTGGCACAGGGGCTCTACAGCGCCCCCTGGAACACAGTCAGAAACCTTGAACCATAGCTCACAAACACTTGCATGTATTTATATGAAACTCGGTGCACTTATAGATCTCATTGAGCCGAACAACTTTCACACTTTATGTCATAGGCTCCGCCCAACATGAAGTCAGCTATTCAGGGCTGTTTAAAAAAAGCATGCTCTGGAATTTGAAATACTCCTCTGAGGTTTTCAACCCGTTCGCCACGAAACTCTGTGAACATGATCTCAAGACATTGGGGATGAAAAATTGCGAGGGGATTTTTGATATCTCGAACAGTTTGCCCGTGGCGAGGCGTGGAAATTATGGCTAGAAATGAGAAACAGGAAATGTCTAATAACATCCACATACATTTCCTGAATTTGATCAAACTTCATTGGTTTGTTCGTTGTATGATAGCGATCGTATATATGTGACTATTAAGAGTCAACATTATAGCGCCACCAACTGGCAGCAGGAAGTGTGTCATTTTCCAAATGCTTTGAATTCAGCATCTTATTTTTACTCTATTTGCTTCAAACTCCACCAGAATAATGACAAAACATGGCCGATGAAAATCTGTTGTGGGGATATTGATAGCTAATATAGTGTTGCCATGACAACGTGTCAAACTTGAATATTCTGTTATGGTGAGTTTGAGGCAGATAACAAGCTCATATTTACATGAAAGTCAAAACACATATTGGTATTATTGATAGCTAGACAATGGCAAAAGCTTTTAAAAGGGCATGAAGGAGGCACTCTATAGCGCCACCTTTTGTCAAAAGTGGGGGGGTTAGTTTTAGCTATAGACACCAAACTTGGTACATAAATTGTTCTAATCAAGACGGACAACTTTCTAATTCACAGTCATAAGCTACGATCAACAGGAAGTCGGCTATTTTGATTTGAATGTGTATTTTTGAGATTTTACAGTTGTGAATTAATGCATACTCCTCACAGGGGAAGTACACTATACACACCAAACTTTGTCTACATGAAGAAAAAACATTGAGGAACTTAAATTGCGAACGGATTTTGGTTAGCTTGAACGGTTTTGTCGTGGTGATTTTTTGAAATGACAGTAAAAATGGAAACATTAATTGTCTTGTATGTTTAAATTGCAGCTTCCAAACACTTCAAAGCATTTTTTCATACAGAGATCAAATCATTCTGAGGAAATATGCATAGTTTCACGACTTTACAACACTGTATGGATAAAAGAAAATGTGAAAACTGTCAGACTTCTCAACTGACATGATCTCACTCTGGCCACTCTGTCTGTGTGAGGAAAGGGAGGGGGAGTGTGAGGGGGTTGGTGACTGTGAATTTTTGGTGACTGATAGTGTGTGTGGACTGTAGGGAGGGGCTGTCTGGCAGAGAGAGAGAGAGAGAGAGAGAGACCTAATCATCCCTTTAATAATCAGGAGAAAAAAATCTGTATTTTAAATTGTTATTGTTTTTGTTGTTGCTAATGGTGGTGTTTTTTTCCTTTCATTACAGGTTAAGAAATCTCTTAGGCCTTATCCTTTTCTGACAGTTTTAGGGATTTAAAAACATCCTAAGAATCCTTATTTGTGCTGCAAATAATAATTTCAAACTCATTTGATACTGACCTATGACAACCTGTGACGTGACATGACATTTATTAATCTCATGGATGTAACAGTAAAACTCTTCAACTGACAGATAAAGCTGCAATGCAAGCAAAACTATTTCACAAATGCTTATAGGTCATTAAAATCATTACAAAACACTAATAAATTATTTAAGGATTTGGTAACACTGTAAAATAATGTCTAATTTGTTAACATTAGTAAATGCATTGGTAACACTTTATAATAACTGCACTCATTAGCTAAGCATTAGTAAATAGTTCATGATTATAAAGCCTTTTCCCTTAATAATAGTCATTATTAAGCAGTAATACATCTATAAATAAATATAAAAATAAAGTTATATATATTGTTCTGTGTATGTGATTTCAAAATCTAGATTGGTCGGATTAACCCTTTAACTGCCGCATCCCTTTAAACTTGATTGTCAGAGGGTTACTGTAAATTCTTATGCCCGCTGGGCACAGTTTTCCCGATGCCACCGGGGTGGCGTTGCACTGACGGCTTGAGCCCGACATCGCTGCTTGCAGCTATATTATTATTATTTTAATTTTTTATTAAAACTTCCAGGGGTTTTTGGGGGCCTTAACATGCTCAAAAACTCTTGAAAATTGGCACACACATTGGAATTTGCGGCCATCAGGATGCCACATAGACTGGGACACGGGCGTGGCACAGGGGCTCTACAGCGCCCCCTGGAACACCGTCAGAAATCTTGAACCATATCTCACACAAACTTGCATATATTTATATGAAACTCAGTACACTTATAGATCTCTTTGAGCTAAACAACTTTCGCACTCTATGTCATAGGCTCCGCCCAACAGGAAGTCAGCTATCCAGGGCTGTTCATAAAAAGCATGCTCTGGAATTTGATATACTTGTCATAGGTTTTTTACTTGATTGCCACCAAACTCGGTGAACATGATCTCAATACATTGTGGATGAAAAATTGCGAGGGGATTTTTGATATCTCGAACGGTTTGCCTGTGGCGAGGCATTGAAATTAGGGCAAAAAATTTGAAACAGGAAATGCCTAATAACATCCACATACATTTCCTGAGTTTCATCAAACTTCATTGGTTTGTTCGTTGTATGATACAGATCGTATAAATGTGACTATTAAGAGTCAACATTATAGCGTCACCAACTAGCAGCAGGAAGTGTGTCATTTTCCAAATGCTTTAAATTCAGCATCTTATCTTTACTCTATTTGCTTCAAACTTCATCAGAATAATGACAAAACACGGCCGATGAAAATCTGATGTGGGGATATTGATATCTAACATAGTGTTGCCATGGCAACGTGTCAAACTTGAATATTCTGTTATGGTGAGTTTGAGGCAGATAACAAGCTCAGATTTACATGAAAGTCAAAACACATATCGGTATTATTGATAGCTAGACAATGGCAAAAGCTTTTAAAAGGGCGTGAAGGAGGCACTCTATAGCGCCACCTTTTGTCAAAAGTGGGGGGGTTAGTTTTAGCTACAGACACCAAACGTGGTACATAAATTGTTCTAATCAAGACGGACAACTTTCTAATTCACAGTCATAAGCTACGATCAACAGTAAGTCAGCTATTTTGATTTGAATGTGTATTTTTGAGATTTTACAGTTGTGAATTAATGCATACTCCTCACAGGGGAAGTACACTATACACACCAAACTTTGTCTACATGAAGAAAAAACATTGAAGAACTTAAATTGCGAACGGATTTTGGTTAGCTTGAACGGTTTTGTCGTGGTGAATTTTTCAAATGACAGTAAAAAGGGAATCATTAATTGTCTTGTATTTTTAAATTGCAGCTTCCAAAAACTTAAAAAAAAAATTTCATACAGACATCAAATCATTCTGAGGACATATGCATAGTTTCATGACTTTACAACACTATATGATTAAAAGAAAATTAAAAAACTGTCAGACATCTCAACTCACTCTGTCCCTCTGTTTGATGAATGTATGTGTGCTGACTGAGTGTGTGTGTGTGTGTGTGTGTGTGAGAGAGAGAGTGGGGGATGGGCATGAGCTGAGTGGCAGACAGACAGAGAGAGAGAAAGAGAGAGACTTAAACCTCTCTTTAATCAACAGAAAAAAAGTATTTTAAATTGTTATTTTTTGTTGTTGTTGCTAACTGTGCTGTTTTCATTACAGCTTAAGAAATCTCTTAGGCCTTATCATTTTCTGACAGTTTCAGGAATTAAAAACAAAATTAATTTAAAATACTTATTTGTGCTGCAAATAATAATTTCAAACTCATTCGATACTGACCTATTCCATCCTGTAACATGACATGTATCTAAATTTTTTAAATCTCATGGATGTAACAGTAAAACTGTTCAGCTCACAGATGAAGACTAAGCTGTAAAGCAAGCAGAACTTTCACAAATGCTTATACGTCATTAAAGGATTTTATAACACTGTAAAATAATGTCTAATTTCTTAACATCAGTAAAAGCATTGGTAACACTTTATAATAACTGCACTCATTAGTAAATAGTCAGTTCATGCTTTATAAAGTCTTGTCCCAACTGAAATATTCATTAGTAAGCAGCTCATAAATACAGCTATAAATAGCTTGTTCTTGATTTATAAGCACATTTATTAAAAAGGAGAGTAAAGGGTCAGTTATCTTCCTATGAAAAATAAAAAAAATAAAAATAAACAAACAACAACACAGATTGATACAGAATTCAGAAATGTTATTGTGGATTTATGATAAACTCAGCCTGTAAATGAATTCATACTCCTCCAAGAAGACACAAGTAGTTCACACCTGTTTTACTGTTTTAACATGAAGCCATATACTGAAGATGTTCAATTTCGAATGGGTTTAGGATACCTTAAAATGGTGTGGCCATAGCGATTTATTAAAGTAACATAAAAAAATACAATAGTTATTTTACTATATCTTTAAAATTTTTAATTCCAACTCTTCATAATTTTTTATATACGTAGAAGTCATCATTTGAAGGAAGCACAGTAAGTTTCATAGCTTTATCATTTTCAAGAGCCAGCATAAAATTAAAACTATCATAACATATAAATCAAGCTTGCAATTCTTAGTACCAATAATGGCCACCAGATGGAGCTATAGGATTACTTTTAAATAATTATTGTAGAAACAAGTATGATTTAAATCATTTATAGAAGTCTTTCAAAGAAAAATAATATGTATTTTATGTATTTTACTGATAAAATGACCCTCACTGAAGTATTGTGAACTGTATATTAAGAATAATTCTTTATAGGCTTTATGGACAGATACGTTTTGAGTGACTCTTGAAGGATCAGCACCACATCCTCTTTTACCACTGTTTAAAGAATGTATCTTACAGAACAGGTGTGAATGAATTTTGAATAGCTTGAATGGTTTTGTCGTGGTGATTTTTTTAAATAACAGTAAAAAAGTAACCAGTAATTTTTTTTTTTTTTTTTTTTTTTTTTAAGTGCAGCTTCTTAACACTTCAAAAAAAATGTACACATAGGAAATATGTGAAATATGCATAGTTTCATGACTATACAACACTATATGGATGATAGAAAATTAAAAAATTATCATACATCTGATATCACTCTGTCCCTCTGTCACTGTGGGTAATGTGTGTGTGTGTGTGTGTGTGTGTTAAGTGAATTAGGTGTGAAACTATCAGGGAGCATTTAGTCTCCAGCGCCAACATTTTACAGAACTGCCACTTTCCTGGAGTCTCAGAATTACAATGTGTCAGGTTCTGAGAGATCTAAGATTCCAAAAAATTATTTGATTAGAATACCATGAAGTATTGTGAAATACTATATATTAAGACTTTATATATAGGCTTTATGAACAGATTATAGTGACTCGTGAAGGACCAGCACCACCTCCTCTTGTCCGATGGTTTGAGGAATATATTTTCCTGAATCCGGGATTAAGATTTAGGAGCTCATTTTTATTCCACCTCCTTTCCTGAAAGTCTGTCTTGCAGAATTGACTAAAAATTAATCTTCACATTAATTCCTAATTATTTTGCAATTATTTTTGTCAGTTCTTCTTGACCTGTTATTTTTTCTTCTTCTTTTCTGACCTCATGACCCAGTCAGCATTTTTGTACAATGGTCAAGTCTTAACTTATCCATTTCTGTATTGCATTTGTGTTTGATATTTCTCATGGGTATTTCATAATTTTCGACTTTGAGTTAAAACAGTTTGAGTTAAAACTCTTTTTTACCGCATTTCATCTGTAAAAGAAAACATGCCTAATAATTCTGCACACATGAATATAAGGAGTTTTTCTCTTCCAGCTTTCCTGGACTATTGTATAGCACTCATAAATTATTAAATTAAAAATAATGGTAGTTATTAAAGGTGCTGTAGGGAACTTTTATAAAAAAAATATTTTTTACATATTTATTAAACCTGTCATTATGTCCTGACAGTAGAATATGAGACAGATAATCTGTGAAAAAAATCAAGCTCCTCTGGCTCCTCCCAGTGGTCCTATTGCCATTTGCAGAAAGCCATGCGCTCCCGGTAAAAAACAACCAATCAGAGCTGTTGTCCGTAACTTTGTTTGTGTTCAAAATGTAGAAAAATGAACATAATAAGCGAGTACACCATGAATCCATTTTCCAAACCGTGTTTTTAGCTTGTCCTGAATCACTAGGGTACACCTATAATAAGTGTTTATATTCTGACTATTTTAGATTGCTTCGGGGATACCGCGGCGGAGTAACCCAGTACCTTTGTGATTCTTCATAGACATAAACAGAGAGAAGTAGCTCCAGCTACAATGTTCTTCCGCAAGACGCGAGCAGTTCTGTTTATTAACCGCTAGATCGTCAAAAGTTCCCTACTGCAGCTTTAAGATTGATATGGTTTGGAATTGGTACAATGTGCTTGGAAACAAATCACAATAAAACAATGTTTTAATGTTTAAGTTTGGAATATTAACTGACATGAATGAATGCTATATAAATATTGTTCATGTTAACAATGTTTATAAATGAAATCTTATTGTAAAGTGTTACTAAATATATATATATATATATACATATATATATATTGTTCTGTGAATGTGATTTTAAAGTCTAGATGATTCGGATTAACCCTTTAACTGCCATATCCTTTAAAACCTCACTGCCAGAGGGATATTGTGAATGCATGTGCCCGCTGGGCACAGTTTACCTGATGCCACCGGGGTGGCGATGACATTGGTGGCTTGAGCCCGCCATCGCTGCTTGCAGCTATATTTGTTTTTGTTGTTGCTAATGGTGGTGTTTTTTCCTTTCATTACAGGTTAAGAAATCTCTTAGGCCTTATCCTTTTCTGACAGTTTTAGGGATTTAAAAACATCCTAAGAATCCTTATTTGTGCTGCAAATAATAATTTCAAACTCATTTGATACTGACCTATGACAACCTGTGACGTGACATGACATTTATTAATCTCATGGATGTAACAGTAAAACTCTTCAACTGACAGATAAAGCTGCAATGCAAGCAAAACTATTTCACAAATGCTTATAGGTCATTAAAATCATTACAAAACACTAATAAATTATTTAAGGATTTGGTAACACTGTAAAATAATGTCTAATTTGCTAACATTAGTAAATGCATTGGTAACACTTTATAATAACTGCACTCATTAGCTAAGCATTAGTAAATAGTTCATGATTATAAAGCCTTTTCCCTCAATAATAGTCATTATTAAGCAGTAATACATCTATAAATAAATGGTTCTTGGTTTAAAAGCACATATATTACAAAATAGATTAAAGTCTCAGTTGTCTTATAAAATAAATGAATGAACACAACCCAGTTTGATTCAGAATTCAGAAATATTTATTTCAAGATGCAATAAAAGGAAACTGTACACTTGAATAGCTTTTGAGCGATTCTTGAAGGATTAGCATCACCTCCTCTTGCACGATGGTTTGAGGAATATATCTTCCAGATAGTACTGCCGCTCCCTATATGCAGAATATGCAGTCTTCGTAGGGCACCAACTCCCAGAGGGGACACCATCCCAGCTGCTCAAAAAAAAAAAAAAATGTTTGCATGTTTGCGGCTGAATGTTCGTAATTGATGGATGGACATCTATGCCTGTGTATAGGACATCAGCAATCCGGCACAGAGAAAAGAAAACTAAAGAAAAAAAAAAAAACAGGCATAAAGTTGTCTTGACATTGGACATTCGAGAGTCTCAAATTTAGGGCCGGTCTCTAAAGTTACATGTGATATTGTTATACACTTTTCTAACGTCAGTAGCATTTGAAGAGAATGACTTACAGTCATAAAAACAACTGTAATTGTTCATCTAGGTGACAGCTATAATGCACAATTAATTTGAATGTTTGATACTTATTACAACAAACTGTAAGTCATATGTAAATTATGCTACTTTTTCACATGGGCTCAAATGCAAATTTGAAGCTCAATAGCATTTGAGAAGAAAGACTTTCAGTCACAAAACAATTGTAATGTGTTCATATAGGTTTCAGCTACAATGCACACCTTATACATTTTTTATAAATATAAAAATAAAGTGTTACTAAAGTTATATATATTGTTCTGTGTATGTGATTTCAAAGTCTATATTGGTCGGATTAACCCTTTAACTGCCGCATCCCTTAAAACTTGATTGTCAGAGGGTTACTGTAAATGCTTATGCCCGCTGGGCACAGTTTCACGGATGCCACCGGGGTGGCGTTGCACTGATGGCTTGAGCCCAACATCGCTGCTTGCAGCTATATTTAGGGCCCAAGCACCGATGGTGTGAGGACCCTAATGTATCTGCTCTGTTTATTAGGGCCCGAGCACCGAGGTGCGAGGACCCTCTTGTATCTGCTTTGTTTATTATTATTATTAGGGCCCGAGCACCGAAGGTGTGAGGACCCTATTGTATCTGCTCCGTTTCTTATTATTATTATTATTATGGTACCAAATGAATCGCCTTTTTAAAGGCCTAAACAAATTTTCACACACCTCCGAATTGGCGAAAATTTACGTCTGATATGGGTTTCAGAAGTGGGCGTGGCAAAATGGCTCGACAGCGCCACCTATACACGTTCAGCGGTGTGCGCCTCGAGCTACGTTTTAAGTAAATGTATGAAAATCGGTACACACATGTAACACACCAATACCTACAAAAAAGACTCTTGGACCAAAATTCTAAACCCTACAGGAATTTGGTTATTTTTAATTTTGTGAGCAAATTTTGTGTCATTTTTATCATTTCCATGCGTTGTATTTTAACGAACTCCTCCTAGAGATTTATTCAGATCAACAACAAATTTGGTATGCCTAATCTAAAGGCCTTTGCGATGTTAAATTGCGAAGATTTAGAGTTTTCGTTAATGGGCGTGTCCATGGCAGCCTGACAAATTTCGATGTTTCGCCATGAAAAAGGAAGTTGCTATAACTCAGACATACAATGTCCAATCTGCCCCAAACTTCACATGTTTAATAAGACTCCTGGCCTGAACATATTTACATGCCCATATTCAGTTATAGTCATAGCGCACCTATTGGCAACAGGAAGTGACATACTTTACACTGTGACAGACTATTTCTAGAAATTTTATGACATCAATGTCTTTTTTGTGGTCAGTCTCATCTAAAGACCTGTGTGATGTTTAGTTGTGAAGATCTTGAGTTTTTGTTAAAAGGCGTGACCATGGCGCCGTGACGAAGTTCGATGTCTCGTCATGGGAATAAAAGATGTTATAACTCAGGCATAAAGTGTCCGATCTTGCCCAAACTTCACATGTGTGATAAGGGTCCTGGCCTGAACAGATCTTGAAGGCCAATATTTCATTGGGTGTGGCAAAATGGCTCGATAGCGCCACCTATAAACTTTCAACGGAGTGCATATGCACATTCAATGGAGTACGCCTCGAGCTATTTTTCAAGTACATGTACAAAAATCGGTACACACAATACCTGCAAAAATGTCCCATGTTACGAAATCCGAATCCCATCAGGAAGTCGGATATTTAGAATTTTCTCTGCAAAATTGGCGTTGTTTTTGCCATTTTCAGGGGTTGTACTTTAACAAACTACTCCTAGAGATATATTCAGATCAACACCAAACTTGGTCAGTTAAATCTAAAGGCTTTTGCGATGTGAAATTGAGAAGATTTTGAGGTTTCGTTAAAGGGCGTGTCCATGGCGGCCTGACAAAATTCGATGTTTCGCCATGAAAAAGGAAGTTGCTGTTACTCAGACTTACAATGTCACTTCACATGTTAGATAAGACTTCTGCCCTTAACAGATCTACATGCCCATATTCAGTTATAGTCATAGCGCCACCTGCTGGCAACAGGAAGTGACATGTTGTATGCTGTGACAAACTACTCCTAGAATTTTTTTTAGATTAATGTATTTTTTGTAGTCAGTCTAATCTAAAGGCCTGTGCAATGTTAACTTGTGGAGATCTTGAGTTTTTGTTAAAGGGCATGTCCATGGCGTAATGACAAATTTTGATGTCACGCCACAACAAGAGAAGTTGTTGTAACTCAGACATAATTTGTCCGATCTTCCCCAAACTTCATATGTTCGATAAGAGTCCTGCCCTGAACACATCTGAAGGACAATATTCAATTATAATGATAGCACCACCTGCTGGCAACACAAAGATTGGCACAAATATGGAGTAAACTTTGATATATTCCACTTATATTTATGAGTTTAAATGCATGTTTCTCACCGTTCACCTATTTACTGAAGCCACTCGCTGCCGGTGAGCCCGTGTGCGAGGACCCGTTCATCGCTGCTTGCAGCTTTAATTAGGGCCCGAGCCAATGGGAACAGGGCCCTATTTTTCCCCTAAGGATTATTCTTCTTCTTTTTTTTTTTTTTTACCTTCCGGGGGTTTTTTGGGGGCCTTAACATACTCAAAAACTCTTGAAAATTGGCATACACATTGGAACCTGCGGCCATCAGGTCGCCGCAGAGACTGGAACCCGGGCGTGGCACAGAGGCTCTACAGCGCCCCCTGGAACACAGTCAGAAAATCCTGAACCATAGCTCACACATACTTGCATGTATTTATATGAAACTCAGTACATTTATAGATCTCATTGAGCTGAACAACTTTCCCACTCTATGTCATAGGCTCCACCCAACAGGAAGTCAGCTATTCAGGGCTGTTTAAAAAAAGTATGCTCTGGAATTTGAAATACTCCTCTGAGGTTTTCCACCCGTTCGCCACAAAACTTGGTGAACATGATCTCAAGACATTGAGGATGAAAAATTGCGAGGATTTTTGATATCTCGAACGTTTCGCCCGTGGTGAGGCGTTGAAATTAGGGCACAAAATTTGAAACAGGAAGTGCCTAATAACATCCACATACATTTCCTGAGTTTCATCAAACTTCATCGGTTTGTTCATTTTAATATGTTGCTCGCATATATGTAACTATAAGGTGTCAAAGTTACAGCGCCACCAACTGGCAGCAGGAAGTGTGTCATTTTCAAAATTCTTTTAATTCAGCGTCTTATTTTTACTCGATTTGCTTCAAACTTCATCAGAATAATGACAAAATACAGCCGATGTAAATCTGTTGTGGGTATACTGATATCTAATATAGTGTTGCCATGGCAACGTGTCAAACTTGAATATTCTGTTATGGTGATTTTGAGGCAGACAACAAGCTCAGATTTACATTAAACTCAGAACACATATCAGTATTAATGATATCTAGACAATGGCATAAGCTTTTAAAAGGACGTGAAGGAGGCACTCTATAGCGCCACCTTTTGTCAAAAGTGGGGGGGTTAGTTTTAGCTACAGACACCAAACGTGGTACATAAATTGTTCTAATCAAGATGGACAACTTTCTAATTCACAGTCATAAGCTACGATCAACAGTAAGTCAGCTATTTTGATTTGAATGTGTATTTTTGAGATTTTACAGTTGTGAATTAATGCATACTCCTCACAGGGGAAGTACACTATACACACCAAACTTTGTCTACATGAAGAAAAAACATTGAAGAACTTAAATTGCGAACGGATTTTGGTTAGCTTGAACGGTTTTGTCGTGGTGAATTTTTCAAATGACAGTAAAAAGGGAATCATTAATTGTCTTGTATTTTTAAATTGCAGCTTCCAAAAACGTAAAAACATTTTTTCATACAGACATCAAATCATTCTGAGGACATATGCATAGTTTCATGACTTTACAACACTATATGATTTTAAGAAAATTAAAAAACTGTCAGACATCTCAACTCACTCTGTCCCTCTGTTTGAGGAATGTATGTGTGCTGACTGAGTGTGTGTGTGTGTGTGTGTGAGAGAGAGAGAGTGGGGGATGGGCATGAGCTGAGTGGCAGACAGACAGAGAGAGAGAAAGAGAGAGAGAGAGACTTAAACCTCTCTTTAATCACCAGAAAAAAAGTATTTTAAATTGTTATTTTTTGTTGTTGTTGCTAACTGTGCTGTTTTCATTACAGCTTAAGAAATCTCTTAGGCCTTATCATTTTCTGACAGTTTCAGGAATTAAAAACAAAATTAATTTAAAATACTTATTTGTGCTGCAAATAATAATTTCAAACTCATTCGATACTGACCTATTCCATCCTGTGACATGACATGTATCTAAATTTTTAAAATCTCATGGATGTAACAGTAAAACTGTTCAGCTCACAGATGAAGACTAAGCTGTAATGCAAGCAGAACTTTCACAAATGCTTATACGTCATTAAAGGATTTTATAACACTGTAAAATAATGTCTAATTTGTTAACATCAGTAAAAGCATTGGTAACACTTTATAATAACTGCACTCATTAGTAAATAGTCAGTTCATGCTTTATAAAGTCTTGTCCCAACTGAAATATTCATTAGTAAGCAGCTCATAAATACAGCTATAAATAGCTTGTTCTTGATTTATAAGCACATTTATTAAAAAGGAGAGTAAAGGGTCAGTTATCTTCCTATGAAAAATAAAAAAAATAAAAATAAACAAACAACAACACAGATTGATACAGAATTCAGAAATGTTATTGTGGATTTATGATAAACTCAGTGGTGATTTTTGAAATAACAGTAAAAAAGTAACCAGTAATTTTTTTTTTTTTTTTTTTAAGTGCAGCTTCTTAACACTTCAAAAAAATGTACACATAGGAAATATGTGAAATATGCATAGTTTCATGACTATACAACACTATATGGATGATAGAAAATTAAAAAACTATCATACATCTGATATCACTCTGTCCCTCTGTCACTGTGGGTAATGTGTGTGTGTGTGTGTGTGTGTTAAGTGAATTAGGTGTGAAACTATCAGGGAGCATTTAGTCTCCAGCGCCAACATTTTACAGAACTGCCACTTTCCTGGAGTCTCAGAATTACAATGTGTCAGGTTCTGAGAGATCTAAGATTCCAAAAAATTATTTGATTAGAATACCATGAAGTATTGTGAAATACTATATATTAAGACTTTATATATAGGCTTTATGAACAGATTATAGTGACTCGTGAAGGACCAGCACCACCTCCTCTTGTCCGATGGTTTGAGGAATATATTTTCCTGAATCCGGGATTAAGATTTAGGAGCTCATTTTTATTCCACCTCCTTTCCTGAAAGTCTGTCTTGCAGAATTGACTAAAAATTAATCTTCACATTAATTCCTAATTATTTTGCAATTATTTTTGTCAGTTCTTCTTGACCTGTTATTTTTTCTTCTTCTTTTCTGACCTCATGACCCAGTCAGCATTTTTGTACAATGGTCAAGTCTTAACTTATCCATTTCTGTATTGCATTTGTGTTTGATATTTCTCATGGGTATTTCATAATTTTCGACTTTGAGTTAAAACAGTTTGAGTTAAAACTCTTTTTTAGCGCATTTCATCTGTAAAAGAAAACATGCCTAATAATTCTGCACACATGAATATAAGGAGTTTTTCTCTTCCAGCTTTCCTGGACTATTGTATAGCACTCATAAATTATTAAATAAAAAATAATGGTAGTTATTAAAGGTGCTGTAGGGAACTTTTGTAAAAAAAATATTTTTTACATATTTATTAAACCTGTCATTATGTCCTGACAGTAGAATATGAGACAGATAATCTGTGAAAAAAATCAAGCTCCTCTGGCTCCTCCCAGTGGTCCTATTGCCATTTGCAGAAAGTCATGCGCTCCCGGTAAAAAACAACCAATCAGAGCTGTTGTCCGTAACTTTGTTTGTGTTCAAAATGTAGAAAAATGAACATAATAAGCAAGTACACCATGAATCCATTTTCCAAACCGTGTTTTTAGCTTGTCCTGAATCACTAGGGTACACCTATAATAAGTGTTTATATTCTGACTATTTTAGATTGCTTCGGGGATACCGCGGCGGAGTAACCCAGTACCTTTGTGATTCTTCATAGACATAAACAGAGAGAAGTAGCTCCAGCTACAATGTTCTTCCGCAAGACGCGAGCAGTTCTGTTTATTAACCGCTAGATCGTCAAAAGTTCCCTACTGCAGCTTTAAGATTGATATGGTTTGGAATTGGTACAATGTGCTTGGAAACAAATCACAATAAAACAATGTTTTAATGTTTAAGTTTGGAATATTAACTGACATGAATGAATGCTATATAAATATTGTTCATGTTAACAATGTTTATAAATGAAATCTTATTGTAAAGTGTTACTAAATATATATATATACATATATATTTATATTGTTCTGTGAATGTGATTTTAAAGTCTAGATGATTCGGATTAACCCTTTAACTGCCATATCATTTAAAACCTCACTGCCAGAGGGATATTGTGAATGCATGTGCCCGCTGGGCACAGTTTACCTGATGCCACCGGGGTGGCGATGACATTGGTGGCTTGAGCCCGCCATCGCTGCTTGCAGCTATATTTGTTTTTGTTGTTGCTAATGGTGGTGTTTTTTCCTTTCATTACAGGTTAAGAAATCGCTTAGGCCTTATCCTTTTCTGACAGTTTTAGGGATTTAAAAACATCCTAAGAATCCTTATTTGTGCTGCAAATAATAATTTCAAACTCATTTGATACTGACCTATGACAACCTGTGACGTGACATGACATTTATTAATCTCATGGATGTAACAGTAAAACTCTTCAACTGACAGATAAAGCTGCAATGCAAGCAAAACTATTTCACAAATGCTTATAGGTCATTAAAATCATTACAAAACACTAATAAATTATTTAAGGATTTGGTAACACTGTAAAATAATGTCTAATTTGTTAACATTAGTAAATGCATTGGTAACACTTTATAATAACTGCACTCATTAGCTAAGCATTAGTAAATAGTTCATGATTATAAAGCCTTTTCCCTCAATAATAGTCATTATTAAGCAGTAATACATCTATAAATAAATTGTTCTTGGTTTAAAAGCACATATATTACAAAATAGATTAAAGTCTCAGTTGTCTTATAAAATAAATGGATGAACACAACCCAGTTTGATTCAGAATTCAGAAATATTTATTTCAAGATGCAATAAAAGGAAACTGTACACTTGAATAGCTTTTGAGCGATTCTTGAAGGATTAGCATCACCTCCTCTTGCACGATGGTTTGAGGAATATATCTTCCAGATAGTACTGCCGCTCCCTAAATGCAGAGTATGCAGTCTTCGTAGGGCACCAACTCCCAGAGGGGACACCATCCCAGCTGCTCAAAAAAAAAAAAAATGTTTGCATGTTTGCGGCTGAATGTTCGTAATTGATGGATGGACATCTATGCCTGTGTATAGGACATCAGCAATCCGGCACAGAGAAAAGAAAACTAAAGAAAAAAGAAAAAAACAGGCATAAAGTTGTCTTGACATTGGACATTCGAGAGTCTCAAATTTAGGGCCGGTCTCTAAAGTTACATGTGATATTGTTATACACTTTTCTAACGTCAGTAGCATTTGAAGAGAATGACTTACAGTCATAAAAACAACTGTAATTGTTCATCTAGGTGACAGCTATAATGCACAATTAATTTGAATGTTTGATACTTATTACAACAAACTGTAAGTCATATGTAAATTATGCTACTTTTTCACATGGGCTCAAATGCAAATTTGAAGCTCAATAGCATTTGAGAAGAAAGACTTTCAGTCACAAAACAATTGTAATGTGTTCATATAGGTTTCAGCTACAATGCACACCTTATACATTTTTTATAAATATAAAAATAAAGTGTTACTAAAGTTATATATATTGTTCTGTGTATGTGATTTCAAAGTCTATATTGGTCGGATTAACCCTTTAACTGCCGCATCCCTTAAAACTTGATTGTCAGAGGGTTACTGTAAATGCTTATGCCCGCTGGGCACAGTTTCACGGATGCCACCGGGGTGGCGTTGCACTGATGGCTTGAGCCCAACATCGCTGCTTGCAGCTATATTTAGGGCCCAAGCACCGATGGTGTGAGGACCCTAATGTATCTGCTCTGTTTATTAGGGCCCGAGCACCGAGGTGCGAGGACCCTCTTGTATCTGCTTTGTTTATTATTATTATTAGGGCCCGAGCACCGAAGGTGTGAGGACCCTATTGTATCTGCTCCGTTTCTTCTTATTATTATTATTATGGTACCAAATGAATCGCCTTTTTAAAGGCCTAAACAAATTTGCACACACCTCCGAATTGGCGAAAGTTTACGTCTGATATGGGTTTCAGAAGTGGGCGTGGCAAAATGGCTCGACAGCGCCACCTATACACGTTCAGCGGTGTGCGCCTCGAGCTACGTTTTAAGTAAATGTATGAAAATCGGTACACACATGTAACACACCAATACCTACAAAAAAGACTCTTGGACCAAAATTCTAAACCCTACAGGAATTTGGTTATTTTTAATTTTGTGAGCAAATTTTGTGTCATTTTTATCATTTCCATGCGTTGTATTTTAACGAACTCCTCCTAGAGATTTATTCAGATCAACAACAAATTTGGTATGCCTAATCTAAAGGCCTTTGCGATGTTAAATTGCGAAGATTTAGAGTTTTCGTTAATGGGCGTGTCCATGGCAGCCTGACAAATTTCGATGTTTCGCCATGAAAAAGGAAGTTGCTATAACTCAGACATACAATGTCCAATCTGCCCCAAACTTCACATGTTTAATAAGACTCCTGGCCTGAACATATTTACATGCCCATATTTAGTTATAGTCATACTAGTCATACCTATTGGCAACAGGAAGTGACATACTTTACACTGTGACAGACTATTTCTAGAAATTTTATGACATCAATGTCTTTTTTGTGGTCAGTCTCATCTAAAGACCTGTGTGATGTTTAGTTGTGAAGATCTTGAGTTTTTGTTAAAAGGCGTGACCATGGCGCCGTGACGAAGTTCGATGTCTCGTCATGGGAATAAAAGATGTTATAACTCAGGCATAAAGTGTCCGATCTTGCCCAAACTTCACATGTGTGATAAGGGTCCTGGCCTGAACAGATCTTGAAGGCCAATATTCCATTGGGTGTGGCAAAATGGCTCGATAGCGCCACCTATAAACTTTCAACGGAGTGCATATGCACATTCAATGGAGTACGCCTCGAGCTATTTTTCAAGTACATGTACAAAAATCGGTACACACAATACCTGCAAAAATGTCCCATGTTACGAAATCCGAATCCCATCAGGAAGTCGGATATTTAGAATTTTCTCTGCAAAATTGGCGTTGTTTTTGCCATTTTCAGGGGTTGTACTTTAACAAACTACTCCTAGAGATATATTCAGATCAACACCAAACTTGGTCAGTTAAATCTAAAGGCTTTTGCGATGTGAAATTGAGAAGATTTTGAGGTTTCGTTAAAGGGCGTGTCCATGGCGGCCTGACAAAATTCGATGTTTCGCCATGAAAAAGGAAGTTGCTGTTACTCAGACTTACAATGTCACTTCACATGTTAGATAAGACTTCTGCCCTTAACAGATCTACATGCCCATATTCAGTTATAGTCATAGCGCCACCTGCTGGCAACAGGAAGTGACATGTTGTATGCTGTGACAAACTACTCCTAGAATTTTTTTTAGATTAATGTATTTTTTGTAGTCAGTCTAATCTAAAGGCCTGTGCAATGTTAACTTGTGGAGATCTTGAGTTTTTGTTAAAGGGCATGTCCATGGCGTAATGACAAATTTTGATGTCACGCCACAGCAAGAGAAGTTGTTGTAACTCAGACATAATTTGTCCGATCTTCCCCAAACTTCATATGTTCGATAAGAGTCCTGCCCTGAACACATCTGAAGGACAATATTCAATTATAATGATAGCACCACCTGCTGGCAACACAAAGATTGGCACAAATATGGAGTAAACTTTGATATATTCCACTTATATTTATGAGTTTAAATGCATGTTTCTCACCGTTCACCTATTTACTGAAGCCACTCGCTGCCGGTGAGCCCGTGTGCGAGGACCCGTTCATCGCTGCTTGCAGCTTTAATTAGGGCCCGAGCCAATGGGCACAGGGCCCTATTTTTCCCCTAAGGATTATTCTTCTTATTTTTTTTTTTTAACCTTCCGGGGGTTTTTTGGGGGCCTTAACATACTCAAAAACTCTTGAAAATTGGCATACACATTGGAACCTGCGGCCATCAGGTCGCCGCAGAGACTGGAACCCGGGCGTGGCACAGAGGCTCTACAGCGCCCCCTGGAACACAGTCAGAAAATCCTGAACCATAGCTCAAACATACTTGCATGTATTTATATGAAACTCAGTACATTTATAGATCTCATTGAGCTGAACAACTTTCCCACTCTATGTCATAGGCTCCGCCCAACAGGAAGTCAGCTATTCAGGGCTGTTTAAAAAAAGTATGCTCTGGAATTTGAAATACTCCTCTGAGGTTTTCCACCCGTTCGCCACAAAACTTGGTGAACATGATCTCAAGACATTGAGGATGAAAAATTGCGAGGATTTTTGATATCTCGAACGGTTCGCCCGTGGTGAGGCGTTGAAATTAGGGCACAAAATTTGAAACAGGAAGTGCCTAATAACATCCACATACATTTCCTGAGTTTCATCAAACTTCATCGGTTTGTTCATTTTAATATGTTGCTCGCATATATGTAACTATAAGGTGTCAAAGTTACAGCGCCACCAACTGGCAGCAGGAAGTGTGTCATTTTCAAAATTCTTTTAATTCAGCGTCTTATTTTTACTCGATTTGCTTCAAACTTCATCAGAATAATGACAAAATACAGCCGATGTAAATCTGTTGTGGGTATACTGATATCTAATATAGTGTTGCCATGGCAACGTGTCAAACTTGAATATTCTGTTATGGTGATTTTGAGGCAGACAACAAGCTCAGATTTACATTAAACTCAGAACACATATCAGTATTAATGATATCTAGACAATGGCATAAGCTTTTAAAAGGACGTGAAGGAGGCACTCTATAGCGCCACCTTTTGTCAAAAGTGGGGGGTTAGTTTTAGCTACAGACACCAAGCTTGGTAAATAAATTGTTCTTATCAAGACGGACAATTTTCTAATTCACAGTCATAAGCTACGACCAACAGGAAGTCAGCTATTTTGATTTGAATATGTATTTTTGGGCAAATTCGGCTGTGAATTAATGCATACTCCTCACAGGGGAAGTGCACTATACACACCAAACTTTGTCTACATGTTGAAAAAACATTGAGGAACTTAAATTGCGAATGGATTTTGGATAGCTTGAACGGTTTTGCCGTGTTGATTTTTTGAAATAACATTAAAAAGGGAAACATTAATTGTCTAGTATTTTTAAATTGCAGCTTCCAAACATTTCAAAACCATTTTTTCATTTAGAGAACATGCGATTCTGAGGAAATATGCATAGTTTCATGACTTTACAACACTGTATGATTAAAATAAAATTATAAAACTGTCAGACATCTGATCTCAGTCTCTGGCATTCTCTCTGTGTGAGGGAAAGGAGGGGGAGGGGTGCTTGAGGGCCTGCCTGACAGAGAGAGAGAGAAGAGAGAGAGAGAGAGAGAGTTAACATCTCTTTAATCACCAGAAAAAAAACTGTAATTGTGTGTTGTTGAATTTTTTCATCATTACAGCTTAAGAAATCTCTCTATCATTCTCTATCATTTTTAGGGACGAAAAAAACCTAGTACAATTTGTAGGGCTCAGACAAAATGATTTTAAATAATTAGGTTAAGAATTATGTTAATAGCAAAATATATTTTTTAAATACATACACAATGACTTGTATATATTTTTTTTATTCTGATAATAATTTTAAACTTATTTGATACTGACCTATGACAGACATTCTGTGACATGACATGACATGACCTGAATTTACACAATCTTGCTGATTTAACAGTAAAACAGTTCAGCTCACAGATAAAGACTAAGCTGTAATGCAGGCAAACATATTTTACAAATTCTTGTAGATCAAAAAAATTGTTAAAAATGCTTTTTCACAAAGTGCATAATAATAAGGCACGTTGATATTCTGATGATATTTTTTTCCAAGCACAGTTTACCAATTTCAAATCACATCAATCTTAATAAATACTATAGATCTGGTATTTCATGATTTATGAGTGATATATATAATTGTCCTCGAAGGCTTGAAGTGAAAAGCTCATATTCAGGAGTGCTGAATTTTTAGGCTTATGTCTTCTTGTCATGCATTGGTCATAGAGCTCATTGTAGCGATGCTTCAGATGTTGAAATAGATTTATTATACATTATACAGGTTCACTGTTTGCAGAGTGTATACAGTATGTGTATGTGGTGCAGACGGAGTAGCGAGAGCATGTTATTTGTGATGAAACGGCGGAGTCAGTTAGATCCATCTGCAGCAGTTTATTAATACAGGTGAGTAAGCAGAGAACAGCTGACATATACTCAGGCTGGCAATGAAAAGGAACTTAAGCAGACGTTCGTAGAGAACTTAGATAAACTCCTCAATAGGGTTACAACGATCAGAGATAATAACAATACAGACCAGGGTTAAATCAAAACTTCACAAAATATAAAAGGGAATAGCAGTCAATATAAAGGGGAGAACACAAGGTGCAGGTGAAAATACTAGAAGGTAATCAAGATAATTAAGCAGGGTTAGACGGGGATGATTGGGGAGAGGGACACTGGGAAATGCAGTCCTAATATTCAGGAGAGAGGGATCTGATACCGCCAGAGGAGGGCGTAGCAGAACGTTCCATGACATAGCCCCTTCCCTGCGAGCGGCTCCGGAAGCGAGGACCAGAACGTCGGTGGGGTCTTCCTCGGGGTCTGGGAGCAGGTCGGTCAGGATGGTCATGATGAAAGCTGGTAAGTAGAGAGGGTTTCAGAATGTCCTGCGACCTGACCCAGGACCGTTCCTCTGGACCGTACCCCTCCCAGTCAATAAGGTACTGTAAAGCCCCACCACGTCGTCTGGAGTCCAGTACTGCTCGCACCCGGTAGGCCTCCGCACTGCCAACCTCAATGGGAGGATTCTGCACCTGTGTGTTCCCCTCCTGACCCTCCTCTCTCCTGGGGGTGACTGCGGGTCTGAAAAGAGACACATGAAAGGTAGGTGAGATTTTGTAATGAGAGGGAAGAGCCAACCTAAATGAGACCGGGGTGATCTGACGCAGAATCTTGAAAGGACCAATGAAGCGAGGGGATAAATTCTTGCTGGGTAGTTTGAGACGGAGATCTCGGGCTGAAAGCCACACCCACTGCCCGGGACGGTACCGGGGACCCCCGCGTCGCCTCCGATCCGCGTAGTGCTGATATTTGCGAATGGCCCACTGTAAATGCACATGAGCAGCATCCCAAGTGGCCTCGCTGCGCCGAAGCCAGGAATCTACTGCCGGGAGATCGGAGGGCTCGCCCGCCCACGGAAAGAGCGGAGGCTGAAATCCCAGGACACACTGAAACGGTGTCAGTCCAGTGGCGTGCTTAACTAACGAATTCTGCGCGTATTCAGCCCATACAAGGAAATGACTCCACTCCTGCTGATTTTGATGGCAATAGGTCCGTAGGAAACGAGTTAGGTCCTGATTCAACCTCTCAACCTGCCCTTTGGCCTGAGGATGGTAGCCCGAGGTGAGACTTACGTTAATATTGAGCTTTGAGCATAGTTCCCTCCATACACGAGAAGTAAACTGAGGGCCTCGGTCAGTTACAATGTCCTCAGGAAGGCCAAAAAGCCGAAACACATAATTGAGGAGGGCCTCGGCGGTCTTTAAGGCTGTGGGAAGACCAGACAAAGGGATGAAACGGCATGATTTTGAAAACCGGTCTATTACCGAGAGGATGGTGTTGAAACCCTGGGACTGGGGAAGGTCCGTGACAAAATCCACGGCGATATGGGACCAAGGGCGTTGCGGCACCGGCAGAGGCTGTAAGAGACCAGCTGGTTTCAGGTGAGAAGACTTGACCATGTTACAGGTGGAACACTGATGAACAAACTTGATCACGTCAGTTCGAAGGGAAGGCCACCAGAAGCGATTGGAGACTAGCTGAGTGGTGGCCGTGATACCTGGATGCCCCGCGCTGGGAGTGCAATGAACCCATTGGAGGACACGGTCGCGGAGCTCGGGAGGAACAAAGAGGCGGTCCCCCGGACACTCCGGTGGTACGGGCTGTTTTTGCTGAGCTGTAGAAACCTCCGTGATGATATCCCACTGTACTGGTGCGACAATGAGAGATGAGGGCAGAATGGGAACTGGTTCAGAACACTCGTCCTTACTGTCGAACTGGCGTGAGAGAGCATCCGCCTTGCCGTTCTTAGAACCTGGTCTGAAAGTGACTCTGAAATTAAATCGGGAGAAGAAGAGAGACCAGCGCGCCTGGCGAGCATTCAGACATTTGGCGGATTTGAGATACTCCAGATTTCTGTGGTCCGTAAGCACAGTGAAAGGATGACACGCCCCCTCCAGCCAGTGCCTCCACTCTTCAAAGGCAGCCTTCATCGCCAGAAGTTCTCGATCGCCCACATCATAGTTGCGCTCTGCTGCATTGAGTTTACGGGAATAAAATGCGCAGGGGTACATTTTAGCTGGACTACCATGACGTTGTGACAGAATGGCACCCACGCCCGTGTTAGAAGCATCCACTTCCACAATAAACTCTCTCTCAGGATCTGGGTGATGGAGAATGGGTGATGTGGTGAATCTCTTCTTTAAACTCTCAAATGCCGCAGTGCATTCCGATGACCAGCGGAAACGTCCTCCTCCTCGGAGTAAAGAAGTGAGAGGAGCCACAATCATGCTGAAATTTCGAATGAATCGGCGGTAGAAGTTTGCGAAGCCCAAGAAGCGCTGAAGCTCTTTTACTGACGTGGGACGAGGCCAGTTAACCACAGCTTGTACCTTTTTGTCATCCATCACAACTCCGTCTGCGCTGATGATGTAACCCAAGAACGAGATCCGCGTCTGATGAAATTCGCACTTCTGTATCTTCGCATACAACTGGTGCTCGATGAGGCGTTTGAGAACAGCTCGCACATCCTGAACGTGCGTTTCAAGGTTGTCTGAATAAATCAGGATGTCGTCAATATACACAATTACACTCCGATTGAGCAGGTCTCTGAAGATCTCGTTGACAAACGCTTGAAAAACTGAAGGACTGTTGGAAAGGCCGAACGGCATGACCCGATATTGATAATGGCCGGTGGTTGTCGAAAACGCCGTCTTCCACTCATCACCCTCCCGAATACGAAAGGTTGTAAGCATTTCGTAGGTCGAGCTTTGTGAAATATCGGGCCGTGCGGAGCATTTCAAGAGCAGCTGGGACCAGAGGCAGAGGATACCGGTATTTGACAGTTATCTCATTGAGACCCCGATAGTCTATGCACGGTCGGAGACCCCCATCCTTCTTCTTGACAAAAAAGAAACCGGCAGAAGCAGGAGATGTTGAGGGGGTAATGAAGCCTTTGGCAAGCTGTTCCTCTATATACAAATTCATGGCCTCGGTCTCTGGCTGAGATAGGGGGTATACACGACCGCGTGGTGGCATGGTACCCGGCAGGAGCTCAATAGCACAGTCAACAGCACGATGGGGAGGTAAGTGTGAGGCTTCCCGCTCGCTGAATGCTTGGGCAAGGTCATGGTAAACAGCGGGGATTTCCTGTAGATTAACGTCCACGGAGGGGCTGGCACTCAATTCAGGACCCTGGACAGCGGGCATGCATTTATTCAGACACGACGAAGACCACTGGGTAATCCTCCTCTCAGACCAGGAAATTTGCGGGTTGTGTCTCTCCAGCCACGGAAACCCCAGAATCATAGGATGAAGTGGTGAATGAATAGTGTAGAATTGGATGGTCTCCCTATGTTGCGAGCCGATGCTGAGGTTGAGAGGTGGTGTGATGTACTGGCGCTGCCCTGTCCCCAGGGGGCGCCCGTCCAAAGCTGTCACTGTCACAGAGGGTTCACAAGAGCGGAGAGAGATTTGATGAGTTTTTGCAAAGGTTGCGTCAATAAAATTTCCAGCAGCTCCCGAGTCTATAAAAGCCCTCGATTTTATAACCTGCCCATTAATAATTAATGAAATTTCCACAATGAGAGCTTGGGAAGAGAGTGAACGTGGACTCACCGCAGCGGGGTTCCGAGAAGTGGGTTTCACCGGGCAGGAAGCCCTGAAATGACCAGCCTGACCGCAGTACATGCATAAACGATTGCGCCTTCTCCTCTCACGTTCCGCCTCGGAGAGCTGGGTGTATCCAATCTGCATGGGCTCGGGCTCTGAGGTGCATACCGGGTTGAAATTCAGGCTGGTCCTGACTGGAGTGCGGCGAGCCCGGATGAGATGATCGAGCCGGATGGCAAGTTCCATGATCTGACTGAGAGTCTTTCCATCATCACGACAAGCAAGTTCCCCCTGCAGCTCCGTATTCAACCCCTTCCGATATAGTAGTTTGAGAGGATCCTCCCCCCAGCCGGTCTGAGCGGCGAGCGTACGAAAGGAGAGAGTGTAATCCGCTGCAGTGGAATTCCCTTGCCGCAGGGCGAGTAACAGTTCCCCTGGATCCTTTCCTCCAGCTGGGTGCTCAAACACCTCCCTGAATAGGGTGACAAAAGCATCATAGGAAATAGACGTGAGCTGACCTCCTGACCATAGTGCCGTTGCCCACTCCAGCGCTTTTCCCGTAAGCAGGGTGCAGATGAGAAAGATGCGGCCCTCATCGGTGCAATGTTCTCGAGCCTGCTGGCTTAGATAGAGCTCGCACTGCAACAAAAATCCCTTGCAAGTGGAGGGTGAACCGTCATACTTTTCAGGCAGGGATAATCTTGGATTGTTTGAGATCGTACTCACGACTGGCAGCGGAGGGACAGGTGCGGTGGGAGCTGCGGCCTGATTAGCCGCTGCAATCTGCGGGGTTAGTGCCTGAACAGATCTGACAAGTTCCTCTGTGAGCGAGGTTAGTTTTACCAGCTGCCGCTGATGTGAAGCGAGCACCGCTGCCTGGGATGAAACCTCATTGGCGAGGTGACGAAACTCTGCTGGATCTTGAGTTGGTGAAGTTTTCTGTGATGAAACGGCGGAGTCAGTTAGATCCATCTGCAGCAGTTTATTAATACAGGTGAGTAAGCAGAGAACAGCTGACATATACTCAGGCTGGCAATGAAAAGGAACTTAAGCAGACGTTCGTAGAGAACTTAGATAAACTCCTCAATAGGGTTACAACGATCAGAGATAATAACAATACAGACCAGGGGTAAATCAAAACTTCACAAAATATAAAAGGGAATAGCAGTCAATATAAAGGGGAGAACACAAGGTGCAGGTGAAAATACTAGAAGGTAATCAAGATAATTAAGCAGGGTTAGACGGGGATGATTGGGGAGAGGGACACTGGGAAATGCAGTCCTAATATTCAGGAGAGAGGGATCTGATACCGCCAGAGGAGGGCGTAGCAGAACGTTCCATGACATTATTGTAACGCAAAAACACATTTAAATAATGGGCGAGCATGAATCTCTCCACTTGCATGCACATTTCCTTTACTTTGTCAAAAAACGCGTCCTCTGATACATGCTGCTTTTGCTCGGAGAGCGTGCGCGCACTTAAAACCCGTTTCCTCTGCTCAAACTGTGTCCTGTCCACTCACAACTCTCTCTATGCTCATGCACTAGATATTCATTCTTTTCACACCTTTCTACTTCTAACCTTTTCTGTTCACATCTTTTACCATGTGCAGTGTGAATGCTCTGATCCATTAACATGGGCTTTGAAAAAAATATGCATTACAGATAGAGCTTGTGAACCTGGCCTTGCATAGGCATATGCACAGTCTGTCCTGTTCTCGTGCTCCATTTAAGAACGTTTCATTCGGACTGGTTCAGATAGCAACACCAAACTTGCAGTGTATAATACCTATCATGGCCACCACCAGATGGAGCTATAGGATTACTTTTAAATAATTGTTTTAGAAACGTGTATAAAGCATTTAAATCATTTATAAAAATCTTTCAAAGTAAAATAATATGTATTTTAAAAAGCTAATGAATTTTACTGTTAATATAGTTTTATATAATAATTTCAGAAATGTTTATAGATCAATAAAATTATTTTTAAAAATAGTTATAGATCATGAAAAGTGTGAATAAGCTCTTTTTGGTTTACATTAGTTAATGCATTAACTAACATGAACTAACAATGAACAATCTATTTTTCAGATCATTTATTAATCTTTTTTTATGTTAGTTATTCCTATCATTAAAAATATTATTATGTATGTTATTTCACAGTACATATACTAATCGTAAAATAAAAATGTAATTAAAAAAATATTATTAATAATGTATTAAAATATTTTAACTAAGCTTTAATTAACATTTATATAAACACTTATATTGAAAGAGACTGAAATTGAAATAATTTTTACTTTTAAAAACCACTTGTAAGACACAGTTAACAAATGCAGTGAGCAGATGAAAGGACAGAACAACAAAGATATATAGTGCCCCCTATTGGCAACAGGAACTGTCATATTTTACACTGCGACAAACTACTCCTAGAAATTTTTTGACATTAATGTCTTTATTGTGGTCAGTCTATCTTGAGTTTTTGTTAAAGGTCGTGTCCATAGCGCCATGACAAAATTGATGTCTCGCCATAGGAATAGAAGTTGTTGTAACTCAGGCTTAAAATATTCGATCTTCCCCAAACTTCAAATGTTCGATAAGAGTCTTGGCCTGAACACATCTGAAGGAAAATATTCCATTATAATGATAGTTCCACCTGCTGGCAACAGGAAGATTGGCACATATATGGAATAACTTTGATATATTCCACTTATATTTATGAGTTTAAATGCATATTTCTCACCGCTCACCTATTTACTAAAGCCAATCCCTGCCGGTGAGCCCGGGTGCGAGGGCCCGTTCATCGCTGCTTGCAGCTTTAATTAGGGCCCGAGCAACGATGGTGTGAGGACCATCTTGGAATTGCTCCGTTTATTATTATTAGGGCCCGAGCACCGATGGTGTGAGGACCCTATTGTATCTGCTTTGTTTATTAGGGCCCGAGCACCGATGGTGTGAGGACCCTCTTGGAATTGCTCCGTTTATTATTAGGGCCCGAGCACCGATGGTGTGAGGACCCTCTTGGAATTGCTAAGTTTATTATTATTAGGGCTCAAGCCCAAAGGGCGAGAGGCCTATTGTTTTCCTTAGGATTATTTTTTATTATTATTATTATTATTAGGGCTCAAGCCCAAAGGGCGAGAGGCCTATTGTTTTCCTTAGGATTATTTTTTATTATTATTATTATTTTTTTTTTTTTTTTTTTCAACGTCTCGGGGGCTTTTGGGGCCCTTAACGTGCTTAAAAAGTCTTGAAAATTGGCACACAGATTGGAACCTGCGGCCATTAGGGCCGGGCAGAGACTGATACACGGGCGTGGCACAGGGGCTCTACAGCGCCCCCTGGAATATGGAGGGCCATATATCATACATTCTTGCTCGTAGACGTATGAAACTCGGTACACATATAAATCTCATCAATCCAAACAACTTTTGTATTGCATATCATAGGCTCCGCCCAACAGGAAGTTGGCTATTTAGGGTTTAGTATTCAAATTTTTCGTCAAAGTTGTGGGGGCTTTGGGGGTCCTTAACATACTCAAAAACTCTTGAAAATTTGCGCACACTTTGGAATCTGTGGCCTTTAGGAGCCTGCAGAGGCTGGGACCCGGGCGTGGCACAGGGGCTCTACGGCGCCCCCTGGAACACAGTCATAAATGTTGATATATAGCTCACACATACTTGCACATATTCATATGAAACTCAGTACACATATAGATCTCATCGTGCCGAACAACTTTCATATTGCATGTCATAGGCTCCACCCAACAGGAAGTCAGCTATTTAGAGTTATGTAAAAAGCGCATGCTCTGGAATTTGAAATACTTGTCATAGGTTTTTTTCTCGATTGCCGCCAAACTCGGTCAACATGATCTCAAGACACTGGGGATGAAAAATTGCCAGGGGATTTTTGATATCTCGAACGGTTTGCTCGTGGCGAGGCGTTGAAATTATGGCGAGAAATGAGAAACAGGAAGTGTCTAATACCATCCACATACATTTCCTGATTTTAATCAAACTTCATCAGATTATTCGTTGTATGATGTCGATCGCATATATGTGACTATTAGGAGTCAAAGTTATAGCGCCACCAACTGGCAGAAGGAAGTGTGTCATTTTCAAAATGATTTGAATTCAGCATCTTATTATTACTCAATTTGCTTCAAACTTCATCAGAATAATGTTAAAACACAGCCGATATAAATCTGCAAGGGGGATTTATATCGGCAGTTTTCCACAAGTTCATCAAACAACCGCAGTAAGAATATTTCATCAAGCACGGTGAGTAATGGCTTCTCCTACAATTGTTATTTGCACCTCTTGCCACATGTACAGTTTATCTATCTCTGTCGCTGATGAGGGATTCACATGTGATAAATGCAGGGAAACAGTTAGGCTGACAGAGAAGATTTCAGAATTAGAGACACGCATCCAAACTTTAATTGAGGACAGTAAGAATGTTAGGGCTCTAGATATGGCTTTGGATGCGTCTAGCTCAGGGATTCCTGTACATTGTCCGGTTCCAGCAGAGCCCCTGCAGCAGGGCAACTGGGTGACGGTGAGGCAGCGTAGTCGTGGGTCAAAACACCGCTCTTCTGTTCCGATCAAAACATTAAACAGGTTCTCCCCACTCAGTGATGCACCCACTGAGAAACCTGATGAAAGTGCTCTAGTTATTGGCGATTCTATTGTACGGAACGTGAATATAGAGACACCAGCCACCATAGTCAAATGTTTACCGGGAGCCAGAGCGCCTGACATCTTGGCAAATTTAAAAGTGCTGGCTAATGCTAAACGTAAATACAGTAAGATTGTTATTCATGCCGGCGCTAATGATGTTCGACTTCGCCAGTCGGAGATCACTAAAAATAACTTTAAAGAGGTGTGTGAACTTGCAAGCACGATGTCAGACACTGTAATATGCTCTGGTCCCCTCCCTGCTTACCGTGGTGATGAGATGCATAGAAGATTGTCATCACTCAATGGCTGGATGTCTAAGTGGTGCCCACAGAATAACATAGGTTATATAGACAATTGGACGAGCTTTTGGGGCAGACCTGACCTGTTTAAAAGAGATGGTCTTCATCCCTCCTGGGGTGGCGCCACTCTTCTGTCTAGAAATATGGCAAATAGTCTAAGACAAATAGTCACTAAGACAAATAGTCTTAGTGTTTATACTTGACTAACTGGGGCCCAGGTCAGGAAGCAGACAGACTGGCTAAACCGACCGTCTGCTAGCTGCCTCCCGTCACAGAGGTCAGTTAATTCTCAGCACATAGAGACTCTTTCACCTAGATATCACACTATAGAGACTGTGTCTGTTCCACGAACTAGAAAATACAAAAAACGTCCAAACCAAGTTAAGGTTAACAATTTAATTGAGGTTCAACAAATAAAAAACAAATGCAATATGGATAAACAAATGATAAAGATTGGCTTATTGAATATCAGATCCATTTCTACGAAAACACTTTTTGTAAATAATATGATAACTGATCATAATATAGATGTGCTCTGCTTGACAGAAACCTGGCTAAAACCTGATGATTACATTATTTTAAATGAGTCCACCCCCCAAGATTATTGTTATAAACACGAGCCGCGTCTAAAAGGCAAAGGTGGAGGTGTTGCTTCAATTTATAATAACGTTTTCAGGATTTCTCAGAGGGCAGGCTTCAAGTATAACTCGTTTGAAGTAATGGTGCTTCATATAACATTATCCAGAGAAACCAATGTTAATGATAAATCCCCTGTTATGTTTGTACTGGCTACTGTATACAGGCCACCAGGGCACCATACAGACTTTATTAAAGAGTTTGGTGATTTTACATCCGAGTTAGTTCTGGCTGCAGATAAAGTCTTAATAGTTGGTGATTTTAATATCCATGTCGATAATGAAAAAGATGTATTGGGATCAGCATTTATAGACATTCTGAACTCTATTGGTGTTAGACAACACGTTTCAGGACCTACTCATTGTCGAAATCATACTCTAGATTTAATACTGTCACATGGAATTGATGTTGATAGTGTTGAAATTATTCAGCCAAGTGATGATATCTCAGATCATTATTTAGTTCTGTGTAAACTTCATATAGCCAAAATTGTAAATTCTTCTTCTTGTTACAAGTATCGAAGAACCATCACTTCTACCACAAAAGACAGCTTTTTAAGTTATCTTCCTGATGTATCCGAATTCCTTAGCATATCCAAAACCTCAGAACAACTTGATGATGTAACAGAAACTATGGACTCTCTCTTTTCTAGCACTTTAAATACAGTTGCTCCTTTACGCTTAAGAAAGGTTAAGGAAAACAGTTTGACACCATGGTATAATGAGCATACTCGCACCCTAAAGAGAGCAGCCCGAAAAATGGAGCGCAGCTGGAGGAAAACAAAACTAGAGGTATTTCGTATTGCTTGGCGGGAAAGTAGCATATCCTACCGAAAAGCATTAAAAACTGCTAGATCTGATTACTTTTCTTCTCTTTTAGAAGAAAACAAACATAACCCCAGGTATTTATTCAATACAGTGGCTAAATTAACGAAAAATAAAGCCTCAACAAGTGTTGACATTTCCCAACACCACAGCAGTAATGACTTTATGAACTACTTTACTTCTAAAATCGATACTATTAGAGATAAAATTGCAACCATTCAGCCGTCAGCTACAGTTTCGCATCAGACAGTGCACTATAGACCCCCTGAGGAACAGTTCCACTCATTCTCTACTATAGGAGAGGAAGAATTGTATAAACTTGTTAAATCATCTAAACTTACAACATGTATGTTAGACCCTATACCATCTAAGCTCTTAAAAGAGGTGCTTCCAGAAGTCATAGGTCCTCTTCTGACTATTATTAATTCCTCATTGTTATTAGGACATGTCCCCAAAACCTTCAAACTGGCTGTTATTAAGCCTCTCATAAAAAAGCCACAACTTGACCCCAGAGAACTAGTTAATTATAGACCAATCTCGAATCTCCCTTTTCTGTCCAAGATACTAGAAAAGGTGGTATCCTCACAATTATATTCCTTCTTAGAGAAAAATGGTATATGTGAGGATTTCCAGTCAGGATTTAGACCGTATCATAGTACTGAAACTGCTCTCCTTAGAGTTACAAATGATCTGCTCTTATCATCTGATCGTGGGTGTATCTCTCTATTAGTTTTATTGGATCTTAGTGCTGCGTTTGACACAATTGACCACAACATTCTTTTGCATAGACTTGAACACTTTGTTGGCATCAGTGGAAGTGCATTAGCATGGTTTAAATCGTACTTATATGACCGCCATCAGTTCGTAGCAGTGAATGAAGATGTATCATATCGATCACAAGTGCAGTATGGAGTACCTCAAGGCTCAGTTCTAGGGCCGCTACTCTTCACGCTTTATATGTTACCCTTGGGAGATATCATCAGGAAACATGGTGTTAGCTTTCACTGTTATGCTGATGATACGCAGCTCTATATTTCCTCGCAGCCCGGTGAAACACACCAATTTGAAAAACTAATGGAATGCATAGTCGATATAAAAAATTGGATGACGAGTAATTTCTTACTGCTAAATTCAGAAAAAACAGAGGTGTTAATCATAGGGCCTAAAGGCTCTACTTGTAATAACCTGGAGCGCTGTCTGGGACTTGATGGTTGCTCTGTCAGTTCTTCGTCATCAGTTGGGAGCCTAGGTGTGCTACTTGATCGCAATCTTTCCTTAGAAAGCCACGTTTCTAGCATTTGTAAAACTGCATTTTTCCATCTCAAAAATATATCTAAATTACGGCCTATGCTCTCAATGTCAAATGCAGAAATGTTAATCCATGCATTTATGACTTCAAGGTTAGACTACTGTAATGCTTTATTGGGTGGTTGTTCTGCACGCTTGGTAAACAAACTACAGCTAGTCCAAAATGCAGCAGCAAGAGTTCTTACTAGAACCAGGAAGTATGACCATATTAGCCCGGTCCTGTCCACACTGCACTGGCTCCCTATCAAACATCGTATAGATTTTAAAATATTGCTTATTACTTATAAAGCCCTGAATGGTTTAGCACCTCAGTATTTGAATGAGCTCCTTTTACATTATACTCCTCTACGTCCGCTACGTTCTCAAAACTCAGGCAATTTGATAATACCTAGAATATCAAAATCAACTGCGGGCGGCAGATCCTTTTCCTATTTGGCGCCTAAACTCTGGAATAACCTACCTAACATTGTTCGGGAGGCAGACACACTCTTGCAGTTTAAATCTAGATTAAAGACCCATCTCTTTAACCTGGCATACACATAACATACTAATATGCTTTTAATATCCAAATCCGTTAAAGGATTTTTAGGCTGCATTAATTAGGTAAACTGGAACCGGAACACTTCACATAACACCGTACTTTCTACATCATTAGAAGAATGGCATCTACGCTAATATTTGTCTGTTTCTCTCTTGTTCCGAGGTCACCGTGGCCACCAGATCCAGTCTGTGTCCAGATCAGAGGGTCACTGCAGTCACCCGGATCCAGTACGTATCCAGACCAGATGGTGGATCAGCACCTAGAAAGGACCTCTACTGACCTGAAAGACAGCGGAGACCAGGACAACTAGAGCCCCAGATACAGATCCCCTGTAAAGACCTTATCTCAGAGGAGCACCAGGACAAGACCACAGGAAACAGATGATTCTTCTGCACAATCTGACTTTGCTGCAGCCTGGAATTGAACTACTGGTTTCGTCTGGTCAGAGGAGAACTGGCCCCCCAACTGAGCCTGGTTTCTCCCAAGGTTTTTTTCTCCATTCTGTCACCGATGGAGTTTCGGTTCCTTGCCGCTGTCGCCTCTGGCTTGCTTAGTTGGGGTCACTTCATCTACAGCGATATCATTGACTTGATTGCAAATTAAAACAGACACTATTTCAACTGAACAGAGATGACATCAATGAATTCAATGATGAACTGCCTTTAACTATCATTTTGCATTATTGAGACACTGTTTTCCAAATGAATGTTGTTCAGTGCTTTGGCGCAATGTATTTTGTTTAAAGCACTATATAAATAAAGGTGATTGATTGATTGATTGATATTGATATCTAAAAAATTGTTGGCGTGGCAACATGTCAAACTGGAATACTTCTCAGGTGATTTTGAGGCAAATACCATACTTAGAATTTCACAAAACTCTGAACACACATCAGTATTTCTGATAGGAACTTAAATTGTGAATGGATTTTGGATAGCTTGAATGGTTTTGCCGTGGTGATTTTTTGAAATTACCTTACAAAGGGAATCATTATTGTATTTTTAAAATGCAGCTTCCAAACACGTCAAAGAATTTTTTCATACAGATGAAAAAGTCATTCTGAGGAAATATGCATAGTTTCAAGACTTTACAACACTGTATGGATAACAGAAAATTAAAAAACTCTCAGACATCTCATCTCACTCTGTCCCTCTGTTTGAGTATGTGTGCTTCAGACTTCCATTGTCTGAGAGAAATTGCGCCCCTACAGGTGCAATTACCGGACTTTTACTTTCACTTTTAAATCGGTTAAAAATACAAATAAATACTTAGATTTAATTCACACTGACAAGCTAAACCAACATATCTGATTATTACCGGTTCAGGGCTCATGGATAAATTATTTCTGGCCAGAGATACGTGAGAAATAGGAGAGATGAATCACCGCTGTGATCACGAGAGTCTGGAGTAAAGAGCTCAGAAAAAACTAATTTATTCCTGTTTTATAGCTTTTAAAAATAAATTATTACAGCGATATCACACAATCAACCAATTAGAACACACCAAGAGCTAAATTCAGATGTTTTTGAACTGTTTGTGTGAAAATGAAATATTTGTGGCTGCCTATCTGAAATCACGCCTCCGATCAGCGCGTACAGTGTCCAGCTCAAAACAAACGAATTTATTCTTGTTTAAGAGCTTTTTTAAATAAAACATTACCACAAATGCACACAATAAACCCATTGTAACACATCAAGAGGTAAATGCAGGTGTTTGTGACCCGTTTAAGTGCGCAAGACTATTTGAAAGCGAGACTGGCAGAATAACATATCTCTCGAGCTGCAGGATTCTGGCTTTCGTCGTACTAACGAACACATCACGGACAAGATTATTTCAAAACACATAATAGCTTGGCGACTATAAACGAAAACAGCCACGTGAACATAAACTGTTGAGAAATATATCTGAAGTGGATCTACTGGATTTTAATATTAAGTGACCGCATATACCAGCTGCTTCTGTCTTCAATTTTAATCTATATAAAAAATGAAATTCATTCATCTTGGCTGCTTTTTTAATGTGTGTACGTATTTATTTATTTATTTATTATTTTGCTCTAACAAGAATTAATCTATATTTAATTAAATCAATTACATTTTATTTTACATTTGATTTGTCCATATCTGCATCTAAACGCCTAAAAACCTAAAACATGCTCTATTATACTATTGTTAGTAATTTCTTTATCGTCCAATTTATCTGGTGTACACACTTTTATTTTCATAATAAACTTGTTTGTTAGATTATACACAGTTACAGTGGTCTATAATAAATATTGACAGGTTTTATTCAAGCTGTTTAAAATGATTGCAGTAGGCTAATTTTTTTTAATGTAAATCCAAAAAAAAAAAAAAAAAAAAAAAAAAAAAACATTGGAAAACAATGACTGTTGTACTTTTTTATACATTTTGTATCATTTCATAGTTTATGCATTATAGTTATAAAACAAATAAATGTAGCCACTCACATAGAAATCTTAGGCCTTATCCTTTTCTGACAGTTTTAGGGATTTTTAAAAATCCTAAAAAACCCTAATTTGTGCTGCAAATAATAATTTCAAACTCAAAAAGTAAATAGTCAGTTCATGCTTTATAAAGCCTTGTCCCAATATTAATAGTCAGTAGTAAGCAGTTTATAAATACAGCTATAAATAGCTTGTTTTTGGTTTATAAGCACATTTATTAAAAAGGAGAGTAAAGGATCAGTTATCTTCCTATGAAAAATAAAAGATAAAAATAAACAAACAACAACACAGATTCATACAGAACAGAAAAATAAATTTTATTGTGGATTTATGATAAAATCAGCCTGTAAATGAATTCATACTCCTCCTCATACTACTCCATACTCCTTTTTCAACATGATGCCAATATACTGAGATGTTAAATTGTGAATGGGTTTAGGATAGCTTAAATGGTGTTGCCATAGAGATTTATTAATGTAACATAAAAAAATACAATAGTTATTTTACTATATCTTTAAAATTTTTCATTCTAACTCTTCATAATTTTTTATATAAGTAGAAGTCCTCATTTGAAGGAAGCACAGTAAGTTTCATAGCTTTTTCATTTTCAAGAGCCAGCCTAAAATTAAAACTATCATAACTTATAAATCAAGCTTGCAATTCTTAGTACCAATAATGGCCACCAGAGGGAGCTATTTAGGATTACTTTTAAATAATTATTGTAGAAACGAGTATGATTTAAATAATTTATAGAAATCTTTCAAATAAAATAATATGTATTTTAGGAATTTTACTGATAAAAATGACCCTCACTTAATTAGAATAACAAGCTGAAGTATTGTGAACTGTATATTAAGAATAATTCTTTATAGGCTTTATGGACAGATACGTTTTGAGTGACTCTTGAAGGTTCAGCACCACATCCTCTTTTACCACTGTTTAAAGAACTAATCTTACAGAACAGGTGTGAATGAATTTTGGATAGCTTGAATGGTTTTGTCGTGGTGATTTTTTGAAATAATAGTAAAAAAGGAACCAGTAAATGTCTTTTTATTTTTTTTAAAGTGCAGCTTCTAAACACTTAAAAAAAATGTACACATAAAAGACAAGTCATTCTGAGGCATATTTCCTCAGAATGACTGGTCTCATGACAATAGTTTCATGACTATACAACACTATATGGATGATAGAGAATAAAAAAAACTATCATACATCTAATGTCACTCAGTCCCACTGTCACTGTGGGTAGTGTGTGTGTGTGTGTGTGTTTGTGTGTGTGTTAAGTGAATTAGGTGTGAAACTATCAGGGAGCATTTAGTCTCCAGCGCCAACATTTTACAGAACTGCCACTTTCCTGGAGTCTCCAGAATTACAATGTGTCAGGTTCTGAGAGACTTAAGATCCCAAAAAATGATTTAATTAGAATACCATGAAGTATTGTGAAATACTATATATTAAGGCTTTATATATAGGCTTTATGAACAGATTAGAGTGACTCGTGAAGGACCAGCACCACCTCCTCTTGTTCGATGGTTTGAGGAGTATATCTTCCAGAATCCAGGATTAAGATTTAAGAGCTCATTTTTATTCCACCTCCTTTCCTGAAAGTCTGTCTTGCAGAATTGACTAAAAATTAATCTTCACATTATTTCCTAATTATTTTGCAATTCTTTTTGTCAGTTCTTCTTGACCTGTTTTTCTCTTCCAGCTTTCCTGGACTATTGTATAGCACTCATAAATGATTAAATAAAAAATAATGGTAGTTATTAAGATTGATATGGTTTGGAATTGGTAAAAAATGCTTGGAAAAAAATCACAATAAAACTATGTTTTAATGTTTAAGTTTGGAATATTAACTGACGTGAATGAATTCTATATAAACATTGTTCATGTTAACATAATGTTTATGAATGGAATCTTATTGTAAAGTGTTACTAAAGTTATATATATATATATTGTTCTGTGAATGTGATTTTAAAGTCTAGATGATTCGGATTAACCCTTTAACTGCCATATCCTTTAAAACCTCACTGCCAGAGGGATATTGTGAATGCATGTGCCCGCTGGGCACAGTTTACCTGATGCCACCGGGGTGGCGATGGCACTGGTGGCTTGAGCCCGCCATTGCTGCTTGCAGCTATATTTAGGGCTCAAGCCTGGAGGGCGAGAGCCCTATTGTTTTCCTTAGGATTATTTGTTATTATTATTATTAGGGCTCAAGCCTGGAGGGCGAGAGCCCTATTGTTTTCCTTAGGATTATTTGTTATTATTATTATTATTTTTCTTCAAGGTTTCGGGGGCTTTTGGGGCCCTTAACATGCTTAAAAAGTCTTGAAAATTGGCACACACATTGGAACCTGCGGCCATTAGGGCCGGGCAGAGACTGATACACGGGCGTGGCACAGGGGCTCTACAGCGCCCCCTGGAATATGGAGGGCCATATATCATACATACTTGCACGTAGACGTACGAAACTCGGTACACATATAGAACTCATCAATACAAACAACTTTCGTATTGCATATCATAGGCTCCGCCCAACAGGAAGTTGGCTATTTGGGGTTTATTATTCATATTTGTCGTCAAAGTTGTGGGGGCTTTTGGGGTCCTTAACATACTCAAAAACTCTTGAAAGTTTGCGCACAATTTGGAATCTGTGGCCTTTAGGAGCCTGCAGAGGCTGGGACACGGGCGGGGCACAGGGGCTCTACAGCGCCCCCTGGAACACAGTCATAAATGTTGATGTATAGCTCACACATACTTGCACGTATTAATATGAAACTCAGTACACATATAGATCTCATTGTGCCGAACAACTTGCGTATTGCATGTCATAGGCTCCGCCCAACAGGAAGTCAGCTATTTAGAGTTATGTAAAAAGCGCATGCTCTGGAATTTGAAATACTTGTCATAGGTTTTTTACTCGATTGCCGCCAAACTCGGTCAACATGATCTCAAGACATTGGGGATGAAAAATTGCCAGGGGATTTTTGATATCTCAAACGGTTTGCTCGTGGCGAGGCGTTGAAATTATGGCGAGAAATGAGAAACAGGAAGTGTCTAATACCATCCACATACATTTCCTGATTTTAATCAAACTTCATCAGATTATTCTTTGTATGATGTTGATCGCATATATGTGACTATTAGGAGTCAAAGTTATAGCGCCACCAACTGGCAGCAGGAAGTGTGTCATTTTCAAAATGCTTTGTATTCAGCATCTTATTTTTACTCTATTTGCTTCAAACTTCATCAGAATAATGTTAAAACACAGCCTATATTAATCTGCTAGGGGGATATTGATATTTAAAAATATTGTTGCCGTGGCAACATGTCAAACTTCTTGTCAAACAAATACTTCTCAGGTGATTTTAAGGCATATAACATACTTAGAATTTCATGAAATTCAGAACACATATCAGTATTAGTGACAGCTAGACACTGGCGAAAGTTCATAAGAGGGCGTGGAAGAGGCACTCTATAGCGCCACCTTTTGTCAAAAGTGGGGGGCTTAGTTTTAGCTACAGACACCAAACTCGGTACAAAAATTGTTCTTATCAAGACGGACAACTTTCTAATTCACAGTCATCAGCTACGATCAACAGGAAGTCAGCTATTTTGATTTGAATGTGGATTTTTTTTTTACATTTAGCTGTGAATTAATGCATACTGCTCAGAGGAGAGTAACACTATACACACCAAACTTTGTCTACATGATGCCAAAACATTTTAAACAACTTAAATTGCCAAAGGATTTTGGATAGCTTGAACGGTTTTGTCGTGGTGATTTTTTTAAATGACAGTAAAAATGGAATTATTAATTGTCCTGCATTTTTAAATTCCAAACACTTCAAAACCTTTTTTCATACAGAAAAAAAGTCATTCTGAGTAAATATGGATAGTTTCACGACTTTACAACACTGTATGGATAACAGAAAATTAAAAAACTGTCAGACATCTCATCTCACTCTGTCCCTCTGTTTGAGTATTATGTGCTGAGACTTACATTGTCTGAGAGAAAATGCGCCCCTAAAGGTGCAATTCCTGAAAGGGAAATTCGACTGAAAGGGAGGAGACTCTCTTTTAGTTTCATTTTTAAATCGGTTAAAAATACTAATAAATACTTAGATTTAATTCACACTGACAAGCTAAACCAACATATATGATTATTATCAGGTCAGGGCTCATTAATAATTGATGTGTGGTCAGTGATACGTGAGAAACACGAGAGATGAATCACGCTCTGAGCAGGAGCGTGTGGAATGATGAGCTCAGAAAAAACGAGTTTATTCTTGTTTTATAGCTTTTAAAATTAAAATATTAAAGCGATATTACACAATTCACCAATTAGAACACACCAGGAGCTAAATTCAGATGTTTTTGAACTGTTTGTGTGAAAATGAAATATTCGCGGCTGCCTATCTGAAATCACTGCCTCCGATCAGCGCGCACAGTGTCACAAGTTCAAAACTAATGAATTTATTCTTGTTTAAGAGCTTTTTCAAATAAAATATAAATGCACACAATACACCCATTATAACACAACACGAGCTAAATGCAGGTGTTTGTGACCCGTTTATGTGTGCAAGACTATTTGAAAGCGAGACTGGCAGAATAACATGTATCTCTGGAGCTGCAGGATTCTGCCTTTCGTCGTAAGAACGAACACATCACGGACAAGATTATTTCAAAATACATAATAGCTTGGCGAATATAAACGAAAACAGCCACGTAGACATAAACTGTTGAGAAATAAATCTGAAGTGGATCTACTGGATTTGAATATTAAGTGACCGCATATACCAGCTGCTTCTGTCTTCAATTTTAATCTACATATAAAAAAGGAAACTCATTCATCTTGGCGGCTTTTTTTAATGTGTGTACATATTTATTTATTATTTTGCTCTAACAAGAATTAATCTATATTAAATTAAATCAATTACATTTTATTTTACATTTGATTTGTCCATTTCTGCATCTAAACGCCTAAAAACCTAAAACATGCTCTATTATACTATTGTTAGCAATTTCTTTATCGTCCAGTTTATCTGGTGTACACACTTTTATTTTCATAATTAACTTGTTTCTTAGATTATACACAGTTACAGTGGTCTATAATAAATATTAACAGGTTTTATTCAAGCT
The DNA here is from genome assembly GCF_003368295.1 of Carassius auratus. Lineage (NCBI taxonomy): Eukaryota > Metazoa > Chordata > Actinopteri > Cypriniformes > Cyprinidae > Carassius > Carassius auratus. Next base: position 286,346 of record NW_020524279.1, read on the forward strand.
GTTTAGAATGATTGCAGTAGGCTAATTTGTTTTTATGTAAATCCCAAAAAATAAATTAAATAAAAAACATTGGAAAACAATAACTGTTGTACTTTTTTATACATTTTGTATAATTTCATAGTTTATGCATTATAGTTATAAAACAAATAAATTTAGCCACTCACATAGAAATCTTAGGCCTTATCCTTTTCTGACAGTTTTAGGTTTTTTTTTTTTTTAATCCTAAAAAACCTTATTTGTGCTGCAGATAATAATTTCAAACTCATTTGATACTGACCTCTGACATCCTGTGACATGATATTTATTTGAATTTACATAATCTCATGGATGTAACAGTAAATCTGTTCAGCTCACAGATCAAGACTAAGCTGTAATGCAAGCAGAAACTTTCACAAATGCTTGTAGGTCAATAAAATCATTACAAAACACTTACAAATCATTTAAGGATTTGATAACACTGTAAAATAATGTCTAATTTGTTAAGATTAGCAAATGCATTAATAACACTTTATAATAACTGCACTCATTAGTAAATAGTCAGTTCATGCTTTATAAAGCCTTGTCCCAATATTAATAGTCATTAGTAAGCAG